>NW_011348503.1:82916-88558 GCF_000735185.1 Notothenia coriiceps
TTGTTTTACACACATATACACACACATATACACACACACACACACATACCATGTATACATCACTTCAGGGGACACTACATTGACTTTCATGCATTTCCTGGATACTTATCCTAACCTTAACCAACACATGCCTAACCCTAACCAAGTCTTCACCCTAAAATTAATGATTCCCCTTATGGGGACCTCCATTATGTCCCCATAAGGGAGGTGAGTCCCCACACGTGACTGTGTAAACAGATTTAGGTCCCCACATGTATAGTAATGCTAGGCCACACACACACACACACACACACACACACACACACACACACACACCACACACACACACACACCACACACACACACACGATGGGGGGTAGGTTTGACGAAACTTCTAGAGTGTTACTTAGAGGAAACAACTATAGTACTTAATCTTAACTATAGTTGTAGTGATAGTTTTTTTTATGTATGTCTGATAGATTAACCGTTCCGCGAGGTTGTGTTAACTGTGTTTTCCGTATTCCCGATAAAAGTGTCTGTGTAAGATTCTTTACTCTACTTGTGTTAGTGTGTTTCTCTTGGTCCTTTGTCGATTTGGTTAGTCGCTCGTTCGATGCTCTCAGTACCAGATAGTGTTGTCTTCCTTACTTTTCTCCACTGAGCTGTGGGTGGTTCTCTGCTTTTTATTGGTCTTTGTGTTATTTGCTTCGAAGAACTTGTAATTTTGTACCTCTCGTTAGCTATCATCTCTGTGATTATTGTTATTGACTTGACTTCTTATTTGTATAATAGGAGAAGATTCTGTTTGATCTACCTTCGCACATCAAACAACCTGTAATCTATCCTTGTTTTTTACTTCTCTTGTCTTTAAATTAAATTGTGAAACACTTGTTTTAGTGTTAATGACATATGTGGTTGTTATATAGTTTGTTTGACTTCCCGATTCTCCTTCTTTTTGTACCTGCATTGTGTGTTTTTTGTTTTTGGTGTGTGTGAAATAAAAAGTGACGTGGTTTCTGTAGTTTCCAATACTTTTTATAAAAGGTCGAGGATCAATTCCAAATATGTCTTCTTTTATCTGTCATCTGTTTGTATTTCTCTGACTCGTGGTCGTTGGTCTCAGAGAGGTTGGTCTCGCGACGCGCCTCTCTGTACTCTGATTTTTTTCCACGTTTTGGTTCTCATTTATAGTGTCTTTGTTCTGGTTTCTATAACGAGACCATGTGGTTGTCGTTGATTTTGTGTGTTTCTCTCCCTTTCAGAATTAAGTACTAGTGTTTTTTCCTATCGTATTAAACGTGTGTTTATGTTTCTTCGTGGTAGCATGGGATTCGGTGAGTCTAAAATTTTCAAACAAAACAAATTCGAACTTTTTCCAGACTCAATGTGTTTCGAATTACTTATAGGAAAGTATATATTTGTGTGTTATAGTATAAGTGGTGTAAAGATCAAAATACCTTGAATATGTGAAGAAATACAGATCATTTTATAGGGTTGAACACGTAAAACTTTTCTAGAAATACACTAGGATTTTTTTCTCACCATATCGTTTGTATCGTTTCTCTACCTTATGACTCATTAGTGAAGGAGGCTCTACTATTATAAATCTGTTAGGTTTTTATTTTTTAACTCGCTCACACTTTTGAGTTAAGACGACTTAACTTCTACATTAATAGTATTTGTTAATACAAACATGTTCGTATATAAATTTAGACAAAATAGAACTTCCCTTTGTATGGTCCTTTGGGTCTCTTGTCTTCTCTTTATCTTATTTTTCTATTAGTCACGTAACTTATAGGTCTTACAGGGGACGAACTGAACACTTGTAACAGATTATAGTTATACTTGTACATATCAAGGAGTCACTAGATAATCGTATTCGTGTTTGCTGGGAGTTATCGTTACAAACTGATAGTTCTGGGAAATTAATAACGTACAGAGTATGTAAGTATAATTAGATGGAATCAATATTCTAAATGTAACTATATTCGTTAAAACATTAATTAATAACGACTTTGTTCTCTTTCAAGTAACAATTGAAAGTTAAATAATTAAGGTTAATTTACGATTCGGTCGCAAAGGAACTCACAAACTCGAGCCACATGTCGTCCAGCAGAGCTTGCACGTCTTTAAAGTTAAGTTTAATTACCCTCTCGTGGGTTTTTATTACTTCTGATTTTAATTAATAACTTAAAGTTTCGACTACATATATTGGAACATTAAAAATTGAGTATACCAAAATTTGCATTACGATACAGGGACACAAAAAAAATAATACACAGATGACCGAAAATAAAAAATGTTATGAAAAATTTCAATAACACAGTAAAAACGGTAAAATGTTTTGTATGTTGGTACCAATAAATAAGTAAAGTGAAACACAATGAGAGACATTCCGAGAAACCCCAACGTACAACATCCTTTCGTCCGCGATATTTATGTTAATAAAGTCCGACTCAACTTATAAAAGACCCCCATTTGACCTCTCCTGAGTACGTACCTTTACCTTAGGATATTGAAGAAAATTTGGTTTGTTGAATCGACTAGTTGTCAGGGACTTAGTCTTAAGTACTTATGTGCGGATGGTACGTCTTGAAAGTTCTTTTTAGAAGTCTTCAAAGTTTCGTATTGTTTGGTATCTTACAACCACTTATCTTGGTCAATAACGTAGCACAGATGTCATGCTACAAATCAAATTAGTTACGATTAAATTACACTCTTCACTACTCCCTTCACTGCCCTAAAGTCGTGAGTAAGTGTTCAGGTTTTACCTTGTGTCTGGAAATTTGTCGACAGAAGATTGTCGATAAGGAAAGTAGAGCCGCGAGAATCGTTTGACCTACGGAAGTAGAATGCCTGCGACGCCACGACTTGATGTACCGCCCGGCTGCTGCTTCCGACATTCGACCAAGTGGTAGCCGGTGCGCCGTTCCACAAGCGGAGGTGGCGATTGCCGTAGCGGTAGGGAGTCTTTGTGAGGCCGACCTTTGCTCGGCACCTGGGACCCGTACGGATACGACAAACGTCTAGCACATCCTTAAATTGTCGTTAGTAACAAAAAAAAAATATTGTGAAGAATAAACTTTTCTCGGAGTAGTGTTCGTATAATAAAATTCGTACTCTTACTCGTACCCGAAATAGGACAAAGGAATAAATTATTTTGTCTATAGTTCTAATTCGTCTCCAATGTATTCAAAGCCAAAAACTAAAATCGCACTTTTAATCAATAGTATAGTAATACTAAAACATTATTAACCTAATTTAGAGTTAATTTACGTTATAGAGATCTACAAATCCAGACCATAGAGTTACATGTACCCACAAATGTAATTGTGTGAGCTAAAACAGGTTTGTTTAATGTCGTTTCAAACATAAAAACCATGTAAAATACAAAGTCAAAAATTTCTTTTTTTTAGCAGCTCACGGAAAGTTAACCTCCCTGTTTCGACTTTTCTCCTTGTGTCTCATTCCTTGCAATTACCAGGGCCCGCAGGAGGGTCGTTCCCTGACCTCGGCGGTCGGTTGTAACACCGTATTTATGCGGATTGCACATTATATGAATTTACTATATATAATCTCAAATTGACGCACAAGACTAACATATCACTCAGTTTTGGGTCCTTGGGTGACGCTGTACTGTACTTTTCTACTTTTCTGACTCTTACACCGTCCAACATAATTATATACCCTTATTGTAGTCTTCTCATGATCTCTTGTCGTTTGACCGTTTCGGACAAAGCCTTGCCTTCTGCCTTTTACAACTTGTATGAGGTCTATGTCATCTTCCTGAGACACCTGTTTACACTGTTTATATATTTATGGGAGTCTCTTGATTGACGTCCTTGACTCCAACCAGCCTATAATTAGTACGTGTCCTTTCTTGAATATTTATATAATAAAAAAAGGTCGAGTCATTTGTCATTCTTTCGTAGTAGTTTTCTTGAAAAGGTTTAAACTGTTCTAAACCCAATTAAATATTCTGAATAGGCAACTTGTCGTCCCGAGTATAAATTTAGGGGAAAAACAGGATTAGGGTCATTAGCGAGTAATTTTCACTTTAGTAAATCTGTTCTTATAATGACCCTATTTAATGACCAGGACTACGAAGCAATGGTGGAATCTTCTTAGTCTTGTATTTTCGTCTTTCGAGTCGGTTTCTAAGAACTTTACACGCATTTATTAACAATTTGGGAAAATGGTGAAGTTCCGATTACTTAATATATCTTTATCCGGATAAATACAAGTCGTGCACAAAAACATTTTTTAATTATGTCATATTGGACACTGTCGTCACTAGTGAAAATAGTTATATCACTACGTGACATACAAACTGATGTGTTCGCGGTATTGTACACTTATAATTTGTGTTCATCGACTGTCTAATTTAGGTGTCAAACGTCTTTCGTTGTGGTGTGCTACACACCGGGAATCACTACCGTCACTTATTACAAACCAACACACAAATAAAATCTCTGGCGGTCGACAACAACACGCAAAACCAATCACTGGCTTTCTTCGGCGTCCACACAGACCGAGCTCCAGCCTCTCTTTCTGATCACCGTTACTAGGTGCTCCTGGAGTCATAGTCGCGACGCGCGAGCGGAGAGTGATACTACTCCCTCCTCGGGTCACTCCACCAAACACAGGCACAAACAGGGTCTACGAGTAAACCGAGGAGACAAGACTTGTCCGACACCGGTGTTCTGTAGGGCTCCAGCTCCGACTACCGTCCTGTGTTGTGTAAAGAGTAGTCACACGTGATTATTACCTGTTCACCCCCTTCCCTGCGGGGTCCGGAGTGGAGGACTAGACATGTCGTACACGGCGACGACACACCCAATGGTAAACATTGGTAATTTGCTGAAATCTCTAGTTCCTCGGACAAATTTCTGAAGGACTGACGACAAGGCGTGTATTCTTTTTCATGTCATCCTCAGACTTGTAACGTCCGGAGTTACAAATAGACACTATTCCAAAGGTTAGTTTTCGCCAATAATTTTGTAAACTTTAGACAACATGGTCCTATAAGACACTTCTTTTTCCAGGTGAATGAATTTTGTGTATTACTTACGTGGAGTTCAACTGGTAAACAATAGTTGGAGGAGTGGGGCAGGGAAGTGGGAGAACGGCGGGGGGATATCTATGTTTTACGGTGGGGATCTAATCTAGTATCTATTGTTTTTATCTTATATTATTAGATCAGGTCCGTTGTTTGGTAGGAGAATTCAGGATGATTGGACCAACAGACGATAAACAGCTAACTATGTACAAAAAAGTGGTAAAAAGTATAACACCTGACACAGTGTCGTCACCACCTGACCGCGACCTTTTATAAAGAACCACCTCCGATACTTTTACCACTATTTAGGTATGATCCGTCAAGGAGGTTTTTAATAAGGCCCGTGTGGCTGAGGGGCTTATGCTAAAAACCTATTTACCGTGGGGGACATCCTCTCGCACCGCTCACTCTACCCCCCTCATGTATAACTCAAATTTTTATTACTTTCGGTAGTAGGTATCTAGAAGCACCAGCGAATCGAACTTAGAAGGACACGTTGGTCATGTCATCCCGGTGTTTTGACGGTCTTGTGACCACGAAAACCCTTGTGAGTTTACTACACTTCAAGGGGTAAATTTAGTCCTCTGGTTTTATGCTTGTAACA
>NW_011348503.1:88603-95132 GCF_000735185.1 Notothenia coriiceps
ATAGAGTATAAAAATTCGAGTTAAACAGGAGGAGAGGGTGGGAAGGGGTAATTTGTATTGGTCTTCTATTATTAAATTTCTATTTTTAAGTGTTTTTAAATAGGCCCTGCTAGGGGGCCTGTGTGTGTTATATTTTTTCCAAACTGTGTTGTTAATAGGTAGTGGCTGTTGTGGTTTTTATAAAAGGTGGTCGGCGTTTTTGACCATATATTGTCATCCACGTGTCTACTATCTTATCCCTACAAAAACATCAAAATTTCTAAATAAATGACTTGACTGAAAGGTTGAGAGTACGTCAAATTTGTCTCTCTATGTTATTTGTCTATTGTTTTTCTAGTCTCATGCTTATTTACTCTTTATTGTATTTTATTGGAGTTAATCTATGGGATATATATATGGTGTGTGGTTTGTGTTTGTATGTGGTTTCTTCATTATAAATTTTTCCCCAGTAAAGAGTTTTTTAATAAGGGCCCCTTGCTAGGGGGCTGTTGGGTCATATCCAAAACAGTGGAAAGGTATTGTTGTTGTGTATAAAAGGTTGTTCGTGTGTTCGGTGACCACTACACGTGTCATCTCCCTGTGTCTGTTTATTCTTTTTTCTCTCTTTATCATCTATATATAATTTCTATCATAAATGACTTGATGAAAAGGTTGAGGAGTACGTCAACTGACAATGTTCCAGACATGTCCAAGTACCATGTTAGGAAATATGTCAGGATACCCATGTTACCGTATTCGAAGTTTAGCATCTCTGACTTTCGACATAAAAGAAATGGCAAGACAAAATTAAAGTGTTATTTCAATTCAGTATAAATACAAACTATAATAATACAAAATTAACTGATGTGGTGACAAAAAATTGTGGCGTGGCGGTCACCAAATTTCGTGCAATAACTTACACAGCAACAACTTATGCAAAAATAAACTACGTTTTGGAAATTTATAACTCATCGGATGTATGTTTAACCCCCTTTCATCTTTCCGTACTTCTTTTATATCTGTTCTTTTATAGTTCTTCTATGACATCACAGAGATGTTGTTTTTGTCAAATCACCGTCCTGAGGTTTCTATAAGTGTCCTCCTACACGTTTTGTCTGTTGATTATTCCGAATAATTTGTAATTTCTTATGAAATTTAACTGGATAGTTAACGATATTAAACCTTATTATATCACATCCTGGTATGATATATTCCGTATTAAGTATGAAAAATAAAAAGTTTTATGGTTTGTCTAGTACGTAAAATCGGTAAGGAGGAAAGCGAGTTAAATTGTGACAGAAAAGTACCCGGACTAAGACACTCTTGTCGTGCGTAGGTATGTCCGACCGTATACATGATTGTCGCAGAGGTCGCGAAAGCTTACCGTTACAGACACCCGACCAGAGGAGGACTAACCACCTCAACCGGGTTTATCGGTATCGCCCGGTGAAGACACTCGCCAGTGTACTGTCACAGTTTAGACCTTAGTCAGATATAGTCTTAGGCAACCCGTCGGGATAAAATTCTCTGAAACCCATACCTCCTTTATCTCTCCCAACACACAAAGACTGTGAACCACGCAAGGGACCTTGCTGGCCCCTGTGTATAAGTCATATATTTTCTCATTTGTTTTCACCGTAAAACGTTACTATTCTAAGTGGAAATTCAACTTTCCACGAATTCAGTGTGGTTAGCTATGAATCTTCCTGTGCAACAGTACAGTAGGCCCACACAAACTGCAGAACACTGGTGCTTTGGGAAGACTCAAATTATTTAATTCCCATTTAAAATCAGGAGACTAAATACGAGTGTGTGTTTGTGTGTGTGTGTGTGCGTGCGTGCGTACGAACATTGTGTGTGTGTGTGTGTGTGTGTGTGTGTGTCATACTTGCCAACCCTCCCGATTTTCGCGGGAGACTCCCGCATTTTTCCCGATTTCTGACAAAATCAGATTTACTCACGACTGTTTCCACTCTGACTTATAAGCTACACCATTGTTTGGTTTCCATGGTAGCGCGTCTCTTTAGCAGCGCGCGCAACTCAAAGTCTGAGAGGGTGAGGAAGATGAAAACTGAACAAGAATCGACAACTCGACCCTCTGATCACTCCTTTCCTGTAAAATACAGGTCCAGCCCACACATATGCTCCATGGTGCTACAGGCATTGCCCTTACAACTACAATAAGCATGTAAATGTTAATCTACAGCTCCGGCGATCCACTAGCACCGGAGTCTCCACCTGCAGACAACTACTGTAGCGTCACCTTGGATACGAGTCCAAACAACTCACTGACACACAGGCCAGGGCGCTGACAGGGCGCCCTTTGAGCATCAGATCTGACGACGCTGATTGGCTGAAATTATGTTTCGGTGGTATCATTTACAGATAGCAACAGTCAGCTTGTTGAGGGCTCCTTTCTACCGCCCTGACGAGAGAGGGTAATGATACACGCTGGCCAGCCAGGAAACATGTGATTTATCAGTAACTTTAGAAATCGTAAAACAATTTTAAACGAGATTTTATTGTAGATTATACATTTTACTGATACCAACTATATAATATTTACCTTGTTCTTTAAAAATAAAAATAAAAATAAAAAATATTTTTTTTTTTTCAATATATTTAGTTATTTATTTTTAATTTTTAATGACAATCAAACATGTGGGAAGAGGGGGGGCGGCGCCCCTAGCGCCCCTATGGGCCGGCCGCCACTGTGTATAACCAATATGTTCCCAGCTCTAAAGCAGTGAGATAGTTGGACACAGAGCTGGCAGTGCCTCAGGTGTGAGTTAGCAGGTGTGATTAAAGTGAAGCCCACCACTCGGCTTGTTAATTCCACCATATTGGAAATAAACCAAAAGACCGGTGGAACTCAGATGGCCATTTTCACCTTTTTAAATCATCACCTAGCATCACACAATGATGTGTGCAGATGGGACTTTCATCAATATTCGTGGACAGTTGGATGAAGTTTGATTAAACAACTTTTAATAATGCAAAAAAGTTGTGTAATCCTGTTTTAAGGCAAAATTAAAAACGTACATTTACAGTTGCCTCTAATGTAGCTGTTATCTAAACCATTGTGTCACCACATGACATGAGAACTACCCAATTCATGTGGTTGTAGATCATGCTTCATTATCTGGTAAATGTAGATGGATACATCTAATTGGGTGAATTCCAGGAGAACAAGTCCTTTGTTTGGATTGGAATGCAATTAGTCAAACATTTCTATATTTTAGACATTACTGTTCTCGAAGCAACAGCAAATTAGATGTGGGTTAAATTCATATTATGTTAGGAAGCGTTGGAAGTGCATGGAGCGATGATTTTTGTGGAACAGAAGATTTAAGAGATGTTTAAGACAAATGCTTCATGTATGCAGTCATGTGAGTTATCTGTTACCATAGTACTTTTGCACAGGAATGTCCACCTCTGCCATGCATGAAAGGTTTTTTGTGATATTTCAAGATTATTTATTATTATTTATATAATATTTATTTTTTGCATTTTCACAAATTTAGATTGCGACCCTATCCAACACCTTGGAGATTAACCAGAGGCAAACAGCGAACATCAGTGTTGGACCTCACAGTACAGTAAACAGTAACGTTTAGAAAGTTGGCTGATGCTCCTTCTGAAGCTCATGCTCCTTCTGAAGTTGTCATGTGCTGTGTGCTCCGAGCTACAGCTAGTAAGATTTATGCACATAGACTGTATGTATGTTTCCGCAGAAGCTTGATGGCTCTGCATTAGCATCATGTTAGCTTACGGCAAAAGTATTTAGTAAATCCACTTATTGTGGTGACTATGATTTAGATGGCGATTGTTGTTCAAAATGTTGTTTATGTATTTCATATTTTCATTCTAAATTTAACCTGCATTTTAACTGTGTCAAGGTAGCATAATAGCCCTGCTTCGTTAAATTGTTTTGCTGTAGCCAGGTAAAGGTAATATTTATTTTTTGCTGCGTAAAAATTAATAAGCGCCTGCTTTAAACACCCAGCCGTATCAATGCATATAATTGGGGGTTTAAAATAATAACATATTTTGCTGTGTTTACAGCAAGTATGATAGTTGTTCAAAGACTAGCATTCCCTATTCTGTGCCTCACCCATCACCAACGTGATCATGCATCCCTGATCACTTGTGTTGTGCTGAGGTGTTCAGACATTAACCTCTCATACCTTCATGGTTAAGCCACCAGCCAAACTCTTCATCTCTCCCTATCAAGCAGCATTCACAGACTGAATTTGGCTCAAGCTGAATGGCACAGTTGGACCGCCAACAGCCGCAAATTGAAAATGAACTCTAATGTCCATTCTAGAGAGTGTGTTTCTACAGTCTGGGTGGAGGCCATCAGGGCAGAAGGGCAGACAGTGTGTGGCCCCCAGCAGAACACTGAGCGGAGATGGACTCCTTCCTGAAACAAATGGAGAACCAGATGACGAGGAGCAAAGCTCAGTGGAGCCTGCTGAGGGGATGAAGGTTCCTGAGAGAACCACACTTCCTTCAGAGACACATGGCTTTATTACAGTGTCCACTGAAAACAGGTCCTCACCTAGAACTCAACAGAGGCGTCTTTATTAAATCTCTGCCTGGGACTGAATTGCAAAGCCAAATCATGTAGAGGGATAAAGATTATTATTCTTAAGAGAGAGGATTTTAGAAAAGATCTTGATGAACTCATGAATCAAACAATTTACAGGGTCAGTTTACAACATTGCTATGAGACATACTGTTCATTTTCACATCATAGAGGTATCAAAAGTTGTTATCAACTGTACCTCTCGT
Organism: Notothenia coriiceps; assembly: GCF_000735185.1. Lineage (NCBI taxonomy): Eukaryota > Metazoa > Chordata > Actinopteri > Perciformes > Nototheniidae > Notothenia > Notothenia coriiceps. The sequence goes on from NW_011348503.1 coordinate 93,377, forward strand.
TTTATGTATTGAGAATAACTGTCTTCGTTTTGTTTATTTTCTTCATTTTTTTGGTAGTTTTGCTTTAGTAGTAGAAGATGCGACAGGAACCTATGCTGTTGTTGTTGTTTTCTATCTATGTCAATGCAAAATGGAGGAAACTGACAAAACACGTGATGATTAAAAAAGGTGAAAATGGCCATTTGAGTTCCACCGGTCTTTTGGTTTAGTTCCAATATAGTGGAATTAACAAGCCGAGTGGTGGGCTTCACTCTAATCACACCTGCTAACTCACACCTGAGGCACTGAGTTTGATTTACATCTCATTACATCATCAGATTAAATGTCCTGTGTTTGTTGCTGCCTCAGACACTGAGGGCAATTTCAGGAGGTAATACGGAGATACAGCATGTTTTATTTTTAGCTTGAATTTAGATCCTTGCCAGGCTAATATTATTTTCTAATGTAAGTCAACTCAACTCACAGACAACCCGTCTGAGGGCAAATGGCAAAGTCACGTCTCCTCACATTATGTGAAATGGTTGCCACTAGTGTGCCCATGGATGTATAAAGAGAACTGAATACACTGTTATACACACGGTTCCGTCGCGTTGAAACTTGCCGGTGGGCGTGTCTGGTGCATTAATCTCCCGCCCCGGACACACAAATAGCGCATTTGATTGGCTAGCGCAGGGGTGGCCAACCCGCGGCTCTCGAGCCGCATGCGCCTCTTTGCCTAGTTTCATGCGGCTCTTCAGTTCATATCGAATTTTATATGTGTGAGAGACACTGACTCCTGACTAGTGTTGCACAGTGTACCGATACTTGAAAGGTATACCGCAATACCATGCCGTTAAAAACGTTACGATTCCTCCATTTCATTAGTATCGGTACTTTAAGAATGACGGGGGAAAGTACTCCGGTGAGAAAGCGCCGTTTTAATAAGAGCCGTGTGTGTTCAGCGCTCTGCTTCCACTCCCTGCACTGCATCTGTGCCTGCAGTCCCTCCCCTCTCAAGCACGTTGTCGCTCTAAGTGCCTCCCCTCTCTCGTGCGCTAGCTGCCAGAGCATGTGAGAAAACGAGAAGCATGGCTGCAAGTGGGAGTGCAACTGCCGCTGCACCTCGGCTTGTTGACAAAAAAGACGCCAGAAGCGACATTTTGATGTATTTTAGCTATATCTCTGACAGTGAGGGCAAGCCTACGGACACCACGAGGCCTGTCTGTAAGAAATGTATTAATTGTATTTAATATGAATTCTTGTCATTTATTTTATTTATTGCTCTCATTGTTTAAAAGTTTGTGTTATGGTTATGGTTCTGGTGTGAAATAAAGCACACTAATTACATTTAAGACTGTTTCCCTTTTATAAAGAAAAGTATCGAAAAAGAATCGGAATCGCAATTCTTGACTTGGTATCGAAACCAAAATGTTGGTATCGTGACAACACTACTCTTGACAGTTAAACCTGATATTTAGTAGCGTCCTTTAAGTATTGGAGATGCTGATATTCTGACGATAATTTGGGGCGGTTCAAAGCCGTCTGTTTGCTCGGATTAAAATCGGCCTCCGTTACTTTCGTTCCCGTGTTACGTTTGTCCCGGGCTTCTCCGCGTACGTGTGGCATAGACCATTTTAAAGAACCTTGGACAGTGCCTGCCATAAATGAGCCTATGTATTTTTATCTACAATGTTAAGCATTAGAAAGCAAAAGCAAACTCATTGGTCACAAGTATACAAGAATACAGACCTTCCTCTCTAGTTGGGTTCCAGCTTGA
>NW_011348503.1:95261-121066 GCF_000735185.1 Notothenia coriiceps
TCTGTTAGTTTTGAATCCATGTGTGATTGTCCATTACTGTGACAGCCGCTGCTTTCCTTGTGCCATTAACTCGGTTTGTGTGTGTATATGTAAATTAAGCTGTGCAGTTCCCCTGAGGTCGTTGGCCGTCCCGTCCTCGCAACATCTGAAGAGGTGATTGGATTGAAGTCATCCAATCCCCGCCCGCTTCCGCCACGTCATCCGGGGGGGGGAGTACAAAGGCCGGGCACGGACATTATTCTAGAGCAGGGGTGGCCAACCCGCGGCTCTCGAGCCGCATGCGGCTCTTTGCCTAGTTTCATGCGGCTCTTCAGTTCATATTGAATTTTATATGTGTGAGTTTGGGGGAGAGACACTGACTCCTGACTAGTGTTGCACGGTGTACCGATACTTGAAAGGTATACCGCGATACCCTGCCGTTAAAAACGTTACGATTCCTCCGTTTTCATTAGTATCAGTACTTTTAAGAATGACGGGGGGGAAGGTACTCAGGTGAGAAAGCGCCGTTTTAATAAGAGCCGTGTGTGTTCAGCGCTCTGCTTCCACTCCCTGCACTGCAGCCGTGCCTGCAGTCCCGCCCCTCTCAAGCACGCTCTAAGTGCCTCCCCTCTCTCGTGCACGCGCTAGCTGCCAGAGCATGTGAGAAAACGAGAAGCATGGCTGCAAGTGGGAGTGCAACTGCTGCCGCTGCGCCTCGGCTTGTTGACAAAAAAGACGCCAGAAGCTAAATTTTGATGTATTTTATCTATATCTCTGACAGTGAGGGCAAGCCTACGGACACCACGAGGCCTGTCTGTAAGAAATGTATTAATTGTATTAATTGTATTTAATACGAATTCTTGTCATTTATTTTATTTATTGTTCTCATTGTTTAAAAGTTTGTGTTATGGTTCTGGTGTGAAATAAAGCACAATAATTACATTTAAGACTGTTTCCCTTTTTTTAAGAAAAGTATCGAAAAATAATCGGAATCGCAATTCTTGACTTGGTATCGAAACCAAAATGTTGGTATCGTGACAACACTACTCCTGACAGTTAAACCTGATATTTAGTAGGTCTGTTAAGTATTGAATGCTGATAATTCTGACTAATTTGGCCGGTCAAAGTTGTTTGGGCTCGGATAAAATCGCTCCGTTACTTTCGTCCCGTGTTACTTTCGTCCCGGCTCTCCCTATGTGTGTATGTGTGGTCTCAGGTGTCATTATGAGAGGATGACAGCGCGTCTAATTTTGATGTGGCCCAAGAGCCAATCACAATAATACCTGCGATGCAGTGAACCAATCACCTTTGAGGGGGGGGAAACCTATCGTTGATTAAACATTATCCAGTGTTTCCCTTACCATTGTCTTGGAGGGGTGCTGCGCCCCGCCAACGGAGCCCCGCGCCCCCCCTGAAATTCAAGGTGTATATATAATTTTTTTTTTTAAATATATATATAGCACCAAATTGCAAATAATCTATAACTACTGTCACTTTTCACATTGAACATGTGCTCTTTTATTAAATAAACTAAACACTTTCATTTTAAGTTGTGAGTTTAGTGTTTTTGACCCTAAGAAACACTGATGCATTAATCAATAACAATAATCCACAGCTTCTCTCTGCTCCAGAGGATTTAAAAAATATATATCCCAATGCCACAAAAATGCATCAGTGACGTGGTTGAAATCTTGTCTCCAGAAAATAAAAAACTGAAACAAGCGGTATCAGTGACTGTGTGTTTGATGTGGCTCTTTGCAGTAACACAGAAAAAAATGTGGCTCTTAACCTCTGACTGGTTGGCCACCCCTGGTGTAGAGTATAAAGCTGGACTTGTTATTTGCAGTGCAATGGAAGAAGACATGCCAGTCTTTTGTCAAATTAGTGACATTCTTTTGGTTGAGAATGACATTTTTTTGTTGACTATCAAGCTTTTCACAGAGACATTTGAGGAACATCTTCATGCATAATGCATGTTTTTCTGCTATCTTTGATGAATGATAAAAAATATAATTTTACCATTAGTTCTTAATGAAATTGACACTGTTTGACTTTGTATTAGTAAGCCTACTACTTACAATACATTGAAGAACACGACTTTTACCGCTCGTATCTTGAGAATACTCGGCAAAGTCCGCCTGCTTAGAACGAAGCCACTTCTGCTAACTGTGATGAGGCCATTATCTGTCGCATTAGTCACTTCGGCGGATCGATTCCTGTTGCAGGCTCAGTACGTATGGACAACGCGACGAGTAGTTTGAACGTACGGTCTAGCTCGTGTACTTTTCCAGTACGCCCATCTTTCAATGATCCGGCCTCCAGTGTGCTCTTTGTATCTGGGTAGCGCTTGTTTACTGCGGGAATTTGCATAACGGCGAATTTGGATGGCTGATGCAGCTTCGAAAGCACTGCGGCGAGCCATCAAAAGTGCATTGCTCAACGCTTTGATGCCACGATGCTTTGCAAAAGCATGCATCCGCTCCCACATTGCCAGTTCGGCGAAGATAAAAATCTTCTACGTCACCCATCAAGGTGCAATTTGGGCCAAGCTTGAGATTGTTTCATGCCGCTGTGTGTGGACGGGACGTAAGCGGCCACAGTTTTTTTTTTTGGTGCTCTTGCGAGACTCCATTGCACCCCCAATGAGCATGTTTGGGATGCTCTGGATCGGCGTATACGACGCGTGTTCAGTTCGCCAAATATCAGCAACTTCGCACAGCTATTGAGAGGAGTGGACAACATTCACAGGCACAATCAGCAACTTGATCAACTTCTTTATTGCGAGGAGAGGGGTGACATGTTAGGTTTAGGGTCTTAAACCCTAACANCAACATGTGCTCTTTTATTAAATAAACTAAACACTTTCATTTTAAGTTGTGAGTTTAGTGTTTTTGACCCTCAGAAACACTGATGCATTAATCAATAACAATAATCCACAGCTCCTCTCTCTGCTCCAGAGGATTTAAAAATATATATCCCCAATGCCACAAAAATGCATCAGTGACGTGGTTGAAATCTTGTCTCCAGAAACAAAAACTGAAACAAGCGGTATCAGTGACTGTGTGTTTGATGTGGCTCTTTGCAGTAACATAGAAAAAATGTGGCTCTTAACCTCTGACTGGTTGGCCACCCCTGTCCTAGTGGATAGAGCGTTGGTGTTTGGATCAGGAATCAGGGGAGAACAGGTTCAAACCTCACTGCAGTCAGCATGTCGTTGTGTCCCTGGGCAAGACACTTCACCCCAAATTGTTGCTGTGGGGATTGCCCACAGTATTGAGTATGTAAGTCGCTTTGGATAAAACCGTCTAACAAGCAACATGTAATGGATGGACAGGACGCTGAGACTGGGTTATTCACTCCAGTTTTGCAGCATCCCTCCTCCGTTCACAGGCATAAAAGAGGCGAATCTATCATCCCGAGGGGGGAGATTCAGGCCTAGATTCGCCTCTTTTATGCCTGTGAACGGAGGAGGGATGCTGCAAAACTGGAGTGAATAACCCAGTCTCAGCGNTTGTAGACGTGTGTTCGGGCTCTGGAATTAGTATTGTGTATTAAGAGAGTATGGAGCGGGGGTGTGGTCCGACAAAGTTAGTGAAAAACCATGATTTGAATTTATTAGGCTTTTAAAATTGGTGTTGTACTGTAATGCTCAGCCAAAACACCAATTGAAGGCATTCCATAGTTTGTTGTAAACACAAACAAAACTATTTAGGTTTAGGCAAAATAACTGCTTCGAAATGAGAGGGATCAATATAAGTGTTAATTCGTAACACATTCAATGGAAATGGGTGTCGACATGTGTATTGTTGAGTCAGACCATCTAGTTTTGTGTACGCAACCCTGCCTTCTAAAGAACATGGTGTGAGGCCGCTGAACACCACCATGACGCTAAAGGCATGAAAACATTTCAGACAACGGTTGGAGAGTGAACTTGCGGGAACCAGGCTTTTATAGTGGCCATTTATTCACGTTTATAAAGCCTGGCGTAGGATTCACGTAGGGAAGGTTTGCTTACGTAGGACAAATCCAAATAAAACGCACACAGACATTTCCGATTTCGCGTTTCCATTTATAAAATCACAAATCAACTTGAAATGCCGCGCAGCTTTTGCGGACTTCCCGTCACGCCCATATTTGCCTGCTTATAAATAGTCATTGAGGACGCCCATAATGGAATATTCCATCAAACCGGACTTCAGGTACAAGCGAGCACGGCACAAGACCGAAAAAAGAGGCCAAGAAAAAGAAACTTTCAACAAATTGTGAAGTTGAAAATCTTGTCGGGAGAAGTAGAGACAAGGCAAAACATTTGTTTTGGTGGGCACAGTATTGGCATAACAAATGCCAAAAAGGCAACCAGAGTGCAGCCATGTGGCAGATGCTGTCAACTCTGCATCAGCACAGGGTTCGCACTGTCGCTGAATAAAAAAGAAAGTGGTCAGAATATAACAAGTGGAGCGCCAAAAAAACGCCTTGCCTTCACACAGGCAGAGTGTGTTGTGCCACGGGAGGGGGAAAGGGGGCACCGGGCTCACCCCCATGGATGAAAGCAGCCGGCCGGTATAAATCGGTGAATCCCCTCCTGAGTGGAGTGGTGACAGAGCCGGAGGGGGACACCGATGTTCAGGGTTGCCACCGGATGAACCAGGTATCACAAATGTATATACCCGTGTTTGAAATGAGTAAATCGAATGCAATTAAGGCTGGGTTTTGAACATGTGCTGTACAAAACAGTTGGGGTCTTTGTTTACATAAGTGGTTTGTGTTCCAGCTGCCGATCAGCTGTGGCGCAGCGGCTCCACTGCACCATGTGTGTCTCAACCCCCTCTCAACCAACTCGTATCCCACCTACTTAATAGTGAAAATGAAACAAATGTGTTTGTGTTAAATTCAGGCTGGTACAATTCACCAATGGTGTTCTTTTACTTTCCATACCTGTGTTTTACGAGCGACTAATCAAGTCTTGGCAAACGGCATAAAACATGATTAAACGTGATAGTATATAAAACCATGCTCGTACTACATAGAAATGCAAAACGGCGGTCATTTAGACATAATTCTGGTCCTCCCATGCTTACCGCTTCATTTATGAGAAAACATTTCATGAACATTAAGACAGGCACATATTCGAGGGTGGTTTTAAATTAACATATCTGTTATTTATTTATTTCTCCAAGTTATGTTTGTGTGCACCTGAGTCACAAGTCTCAAACAGGCGGTTTGTTATAATCATCTTTAAAGATTGGCTTTAATCAATGTTTGCAAATGATTCTTCTATATGATGATAAATGGAGAGGTAACATTATTATAGTATTATGTGCACATATTTCTCTCCATTCTTCCTTCTTGCCAATGCTGTCGCACAGTTTCTTCGTCTCCCGTTTTTGTGCTTAGTGCGTACGCATGGGTCAGAGTGGAGGACCGCACATTTTCCCGTCAAGTTTCTTTTTTATAAATCGCAAACATTGCGTAGAAAGAGAGATGAGAAACTGGAACGGAAGGAAGAATGGAGAGAAATATGTGGAAATAATACCATAAATAAAATGTTACCTCTCATTTATCATATATGAAAAATTCATTTGCAAACATTGATTAAAGCCAATCTTAAAATGATTTAACAAACGCCTGTTTGAGACTCCTCAGTGCACACACACACATAACTTGGAGAAATAAATAAATACAGATATGTTATTTAAAACCACCTGGAATATGTTGTGTTAATGTTATGAAATGTGTTCTCATAAATAATGCGGTAAGCAGGAGGACAGAATTATGTCTAAACTGACGCCGTTTTGCATTTCTATGTAGATACGAGCATGGTTTTATATACTATCACGTTTAATCATGTTTTATGCCGTTTGCCAAGACTTGATAAGTCTCTCGTAAAACACAGGTATGGAAAGTAAGAGAACACCATTGGTGAATTGTACAGCTGATTTAACACAACACATTTGTTTTATTTCATATAAGTGGTGGATAGAGTTGTTGAGGGGGGGTTGAGACACACATGGTGCAGTGGAGCCGCTGCGCACAGCTGATCGGCAGCTGGAACACAAACCACGTTTGTAAACAAAGCCCCAACTGTTTGTACACACATGTTCAAACCCAGCTTAATTGCATTCGATTTACTCATTTCAAACACGGGTATATAAATGTGGATACCTGGTTCATCCGGTGCACCCTGAACATCGGTGTCCCACTCTGCCTCTGTCACCACTCCACTCAGGAGGGATTCACCGATTATACCGGCCGGCTTTTCATCCATGGGGGTGAGCTCCGGTGCCCCCTTTCCCCCTCCCGTGGCACACACACTCTGCCTGTGTGAGGCAAGGCGTTTTTTGGCCTCCACTTTTATATCTGACCACTTCTTTTTTATTTCAGCGACAGTGCGAACCTGTGCTGATGCAGAGTTGACAGCATCTGCCACATGCTGCCACTCTGTTGCCTTTTTGGCATTTGTTATGCCAATACTGTGCCCACCAAACAAAATGTTTTGCCTTGTCTCTACTTCTCCGACAAGGATTTCAACTTCACAATTTGTGAAGTTTCTTTTCTTGCCTCTTTTTTCGGTCTTTGCCGTGCTCGCTTTACCTGAAGTCGGTTTGATGAATATTCATTATGGGCGTCTCAATGACTATTTATAGGCAAATATGGGCGTGACGGGAAGTCCGCAAAAGCTGCGCGGCATTTCGAGTTGATTGTGATTTATAAATGGAAACCGGAAAAATCGGAAAATGTCTGTGCGTATTTATTTGATTTGTCCTACGTAAGCAACCTTCCTACGTGAATCCTACGCAAGGCTCTATAAATGAATAAATGGCCACTATAAGCCCTGTCCCGCAAGTTACTCTCCAACCGTTCTGAATGTTTTCATGCCTTAGCGTCATTGGTGGTGTTCAGCCTCACACATGTTCTTTAGAAGGCAGGTTGCTACACAAACTAGATGGTCTGCTCAACAATACACATGTCGGACACATTTCATTGATGTGTTACGATTACACTTATATTGATCCTCTCATGTTTCGAAGCAGTTATTTTGCCTAAACCTAAATAGTTTTGTTTGTGTTTACAACAAACTATGATGCCTTCAAATTGGTGTTTGTAGGCTGAGCACTTACAGTACAAACACCAATTTAAAAGCCTAATAAAATTCAAATCATGTTTTTCACTAACTTTGTCGGACCACACCCCCCCTCCATACTCTCTTAATACACAATACTAATTCCAGAGCCCGAAACACACTTCTACAAAACCCAACTGAAGACTGATTTGCCAACTGCTGAAGAGGGAGGGATTTAGCGAACGGTGAACAGGTTATGATATGGATGCAGGCAGAACACCTTAAACAGAGCAAAGCCCCTCAGCACTTAGAGTTTGTCTCGTATAAGGATGTAGGGCTCTTGGATGCATTTCCCTGTATGGATCTAAACAGACGAAGGCTTGTATTACTGTCAGCGAGCATTTAGGACACACTGTATCATACACAGCTACGTTGGGTAGCAGTGCCAAACTCTATTTGTTTCCACGCATCAGAGTCTGCAAGAGCAATACTGAGCTGGTGTTCCATTTCATGGGCTTGTCTGTTTTAGGTCATGCACCTGAAGCAAAATGCTTTGCCTATACAGACACCGGATAACATCTCTCATCATATTATTTACTCTGTGGAAGACTCACACATTCTTCCCTCTGAGGTGTAAAAAATAAATAAAAAATCAGTTTTCACATGATTACACGAGGGAGGGTTTCACAATACTCTCTTTGTTGTAGTTCACAAACAAGCCCAACCTTGAAATGACTAAATGTGTGGTATCACCCTCGAAATAGCAGCTATCCACTAGAGATCCAAGACAATGAAACATAGAGTGATTCAGAGCAGACATTAGTGCGAGGAAACACACACAGTGCTGCGGGTGACGTCTCCTCACACGAAGGAAACAGCTCTGCTGGAAATATTAATAATATTGTGATATGTTGTGTCAACCATGCCTAGTGTCATGGAGTTCCCCTGGTGATTCAGTGTGCCCAAATGATGAATAACAAGTAAAGGGTGGCGATTCAGTGTGGGTCAACAAAGAACAGAAGTAAAAGGCTGATAAATGATTTAATGTTACCAAATATGGACTAATCAGAGACTGGATTACATAACAAATACATCAAACTATGTTTTAAGATTAAAGTGGACCTATCATGCTATATTTGAATAATATAGTGTAGGACCATACCTATATAAGGCATATTTATACTTTTTATTTTTTGAAATACCAAACAGATCATGCATTTTAGCCATTCCTCATTTTGCTCAATTTAACACTGTCTTTGCATGGGCTGATTCTGTGAGAACAGCACCACCTACAGGCCTGGCATATGTTGGCCCAATAGCCGTAGCGCCACTTCTGTGACGTCACAGAAGTGTTCAAATCTGGATCAGTCTGTATCAGATCCGTTGCAGACCCTTTTTAAGAGATTTGGGTATGGAGGAAAATAGAGAGGGTTGTGTTTTCTGACACTTGGTGAGTTCCCTGGAACACCGGGGACACATATTCATGTAGAAAAGACGTAGCATGATAGGTCACCTTTAACATCTACTCCAGAACAATCAAGGATTTCGCTCCTGTTTATTTTCATTTTAGCTTTAATTTTTTATTGGAGGCACCAGTGGCAAACTAAATAGCATAAAATATGTCTTTTTAAATCTTTAAAAAAATTAAATTAAATTTAGCAGCCATTCAGACCAAGACACACCTTTATACTCCCGTTTATTAGGATTATATTTATTTAAACGTACTGTATGAAGGGAGGGAGGTAACTGCAGCATGAGAGAAATACAACTCTTTTTGAACATTACAGTATTTAATCATTAAACAGTAGAGACACAAAATACAATGACACCGTAAAAAGAGCATAATAAGGTCCCTTCCGAAGATTCTGTTACCATCCCACCAAGACACATTAACACATCTCTATCTTCTATCCTCGGGCAACACATCTCGACACACATGAACATTAAATGGTACTTCCTGCTTTACTTCCATCCAGCATTTAGGGACGTTTTGTAGAGGCCCTGCTCAAGATAGATCAGCCTACTTTAGCTTGTAAAAGCCGAAGCGTAAACGAGCAGAAACAGTCTCCCCACTAAGAGTCAGGTGTGCCTCACACTTCAAAGTCAAAAGGAGTCGTGAATGCGGCACAAATGAAGCCTCCGGTGTGCCGATTCAAACTTCCACGTCTCGATAATGACCTCACTCTCCTACACGATTACTCATCATTCATCGAGCCACCGCTGCTGTGGTGGGAAGGTACTGCTGCCTTCGAGGCTCCCAGAAGGTGATGGGGGGGCGGGAGGCATGCGTGAATGAAAGTGATTTTTGGAGTAGGATAAGACTTTATGATGCCCCCTCACAATAATAGTCAGTTTTACTTCCATGTGACGTTCTTCTTTACTTCAGTTTAAATGCGCTGTGATTGCTGCTTGAGAATCTTACTTCTGTTTGATGCCACCTACTATAACACTTAACACTCCTAATGCTTTATGTTAGCCTGAAAGGGTGATAAACTGTCGTTATGCATCTGGATTTGGGATGGTTTACCCTCAGCTCCATCCCTGATTCAAAAGGCTTTTGTACACATTATGTACCTCTCCCCAGCTCAGAGTTGCATTGGCAGTACACAGTATTGGATATTGGTCTAGTTGTGGACATTAAACTTTCCTCCTTAAGCGCAAACATGCTCAAACATCCTGTATAGTGTCAAGGCAGGTGAGCTTATACTTGCACAGACCACCCACAATGCATCAATACAAAGCGCTTCAAGTAGTTTAGTGGGTCCCATTTTATATATTCGGAAAAATTATATTTGTATTTTATAGTAAAAGGTTATATCCCTGTTTTGTTGAGATAAAGTGGCACTTCAAATGTGTCTCCTTGAGCTATCTTTTTAAATATTATCTGACACTGACTAAATGGTTGATAAAATAGTTATTAATATAATGCAGATACTGATATTAACCTGTAACACAAAGTGGTGCAGCAACACTTACAATAAGGAAGCAGTTAGCTTGTACTCTTGCTTTGTTAGTTCTCCCAGATTCCCAGCTTGCCACACTGTGAAAATGTAAATTCACTTCTTAATCGTAGACTTTCTGCCACCATGACCCTTTTTCCAGGTCAATAGGATATCATTGCTTATCTGCCAGAGCGAATTAAAGCTTTAAAAACACGGTGATAGAGAAGATATGAGCTTCATCCCTTTGGGATAAAGAGCATTAGAGATTGTGGTTTGGGATGAAACGGAACACACTTTCATCTCAGATGCACCAAATCAAAGAAATACAACAAAACCCTTTTAATGCGTCTGTGTGCCCACACTCACCTCTGCATTATTCAGCACACCTCTCGGATATAGTTGAAAACTAAATATACCTATCTCCTTTGGTCTCTTTCTCTTTAGTTCTGCTTCACTGTTCATCCGTTCCATGCAAAGCCTCAGATTTTTTTGAACCGGCTGTAGATGTGCACCTGAATGCAACACGCCAGCACAAGGTGACACGTTTCTCTGTGGGGACTTTACATGTGCAATTATTCAGTGAGAGACGATATCTGATTAAATATATATAGGTATTTAAGAGATTCCATCATATTTTTTATGTTTCCATTTTTATTTAATAACTTTATGAATGTGAATAATCCAGTTAGCTGCCTCCCTGTTCATAGAACATACTGTATCTCCTGGTTGTGCCAATTCATAAAAACCTTCCATTTCAGACTAGCTCATTGAATGACAGGAAATCACATTTTCCTGATCTACCCATTTCTGTATTTTTTGGCTTTTCTACATGAATTTGGACAAATTGGAAAATGTTTCTGAGTTATATATGAATAGATTGGGCTAAAAGGAAAAGGCAGAAGCTCTTCCCTTTTCAATCTAAGCAAAGGTAAAAGTGATATTTCGAATACACTGAGTGCCCTGGAACTTTTTTTGGTCCCTTTACAGCCTGTATTACCACGGCGTCATCCTCGCTGCAACATTAATGTCATTCTTAAGAAGCCAAGGAAAGTGCTTGTTGACAGATACGTGTTTTTTTTTCTCACCATAAAAAAATCCTGAACCATTTACCTCCCACTCAAAACCCCACTTTAGCTGTCGCGCTTCTAGTCTTCTTTTCCTTATCTTTCTAGGTAAAATTACAGAATCTACAAAAGCCCTGGATCACATCCAGTGTGTTTATCCAAAGCTAGGTTTATCTGCAAAAGAAAAAAAGCTGGGCTATATGGCCTGTAGGAACCTGTGAACATGGACATACTGTATATACCAACACTGTTAACTAACAAACTAGCAGACTGGTGCTTAATTATCAAGTCTCAATGCATCAACATCACAAAGTCATTTAATTGACTTAGCCACACTTAATGTAGAGCATAGAAAGGGAAAGGGGATTTATGAGCTGTCAGATTGCATTCATCACAAACTTCTTTCTTTTTTTTCCTCTGGAATTGTATGGAAAGGCTTGTAAAAAATCTTGGAGGAATCTGAGGAAGGATTCTGGAGGTTCTACCATTCTTGTCCGTATGTTGAGGAACATTAAAGAATAGCAATTGTCCAACCATGGTTTAGCAGCCAATTTAAGGCATGGCAGGAAAGTGGTCTGTTTTTCTGTATTTCTATGTAGCCTTTTCAGAACCAAAACATATGACGAAGTTTCAATCGTGTGCTGAAGCCCCGATGTATGCAGCAATTGGAAGCATCCACGGCTAATTAGCTTACTACCTACTTTAGTGAGTGTTATAGTACTTTTAAGGCCAAGGAGCACATCATTAGCTGTGTAGGGTCACACAGGTTATGTTGAAAACAAGCCCTGTTCCTAAACGGTTTCCATTATCTCGTAATTACCATTTAGTTTTGTTTGAGATATTAAAATCTCTTTGGTTATAATGTCAGTTGGTCCACCTTAAAGGTCAGTCCATCTTAAACAAATTATGAATTTCTTTTAGATAAGGTTGGCGGACATTGTCACTAACCCCCATTACTATGAGTATTGGGGCTAGCAAGACATAGGAACAAGGCTTAGGTCTGAGGAGTACCACTTGTTTACTGTCAAATGAGCATACTATTTCTTAAATAGTGTTCTACTTGTTAAACAAATTTAGTCTAAAAACAAAAATATACTTTTTTGTATGCTTTTTGACATTTTGAAGCAAAATTACACAATCTCCTCACCTCTTGATATCAAGGGGTTAATGCTTGAAAGGGACATTTACAAACCCCCTACTCTTTACTTTTTCCTCTTCTGCATCCCACACTTCTTCCTCCCTCCCCCCCTTCATCCTAACACTCAGATGGCTCCAGTGTGTGAGTCCCAAGCGGCCAGCCAGCCGGGCTGCGTGAAACTTGTGACTAGCCATGTTCTTCAAACATCATGCCGCAACCAAAGCATGGCAGGATGACAGATAGTCCCTTCAATGTATAGTGACAAACAAATTAGTACAAAGATGCTTCGCGCTGCATACCAGATGTGTTGGGCTCTGTGGTATGGAACCGCAGATGAAAAACTGTCCACGTCCCATCTGTGCTTCGCCGCGACCATCGGTGCAGCAATTTGTGCTGAACAAAGTAGTGCAAACAGTCAGCCTGATTATATGTGTCATAATGTGAGGCGTGAAACACTTCTGGGGAAGATCACATGGAAACGGGCGGCTTTATTTGACAAGAGGGGGGCTGTTTAGTAGAAAACGACAGAATGCAGGTGAAAGATTTATTGAGAATAGGACAGGGTGTAAAGGAATAGTTGGGGAGGTTTGAAGAAGTGAAACAATTTAAATCAGAATTCTTCTTTATGGCTATTTTTCTCCCTCACTTCCCCTTCCAGTTTCCAGTTCTAGCAGCTCTCCAGATTTGAGCTGGTGACTGCAGGGCTGTTCCAATTTTTATCTAACCTCACACCTACCGATTGACTCCCACACACTCCGAGATTTGAGACCACATGCGGGGTCACGTCACCATCTGAGTGCCGCGTCAGCATGGATATGCTCCTACTGCCGAGGCAAGCAACACAATGTTTTCTCTGCTCCGAGCACACAAACATGATGAATTTAAAAAAAGGCCTACAAGTCAAACTAAAGAATGGCGTTTGATATTCACGCTTTGCTTCGGAGCAGATGACAGCGCTGGGTGGCACGGTGAAGCATAGCGGGCTGACAGAGAGAGAGGGATAACAGTTGGAGGGAGATGAGCAACACCACACTGAGAGGCAGAGGCATTCCTGACCTGCTTAGTGTCATTACAGCGCAGACTTATCTCGCGCGCTCTGCCTTGTAAATACACTTGAGCGCTTGTTATCAAAGGAGCGAGGCGACAAACCTCATCCAGGTTCGAGTCTTCAGCTTCCTCTGCATGCTTGTAAATGAGTCATTCTCATGGATGGCAGCCCGCATTAATATCCTGTCAAGGAGCGAGGCGAGTGCGCATTAAATCAGGCACTTATCAGGTAGCGATCCTGATCTGTGTAGAACTTTAAAGAAAAAAAATCACGCCTGTTTACTTTTAATTGCCAAAAAGTGTTGTTGGGAAGGAATCACTTTGGGTTAACTTTGCTTATTTTTATTCCTACTCAATCTCCACACCTTGAAATACCTTTGTTAGGATGACGTGTTGCTTTCTGTGTTTCTTCGCCTTCACTCCCAGGCTTTTACAGCACGCCATTGTTAAGATGCCGCTATTTTAGCGCTCAAAGTATTTGCAGTCAAAAACAAAGACGTCTAAAGGTAGCTTACTTTCTATTCAAGGATGCGAAGAAAAAAAAAAACATGCATTGCAAAGTTCATATTTTTGACACATCAAAAAAATGTACTTTTGCCCAGTTCAGGCATGAGAGATGACACTAAAAAGCTTTTATCATGGCGGTATTCTGGAGTCATTGAAAGTAAGGCTCTCAGAGGTGAGTGCTTGAGGAGATGTGAGCGGTGTTAGGCGTAAGCCCCGCTGTACCTTCACACCGTCTGCAGGGCCTCGTTGACAATCCACAGCCGTCACACACTCTGAGCAGTTCCTCAACGACACTCAACCGTGGCCAGACACCTCTCAGGAGCACAGGAATGTACTCTGTGTCTCACTGTCAAAATGGAATGGCAGAAGAAAAAAATAAGCGAGAGAAAGTGGCGTCAAATATACTCCTGAGCCACGGTATGATTAAACAATTCAATGTCCACTGGAGTTCAACTCAGACACCCCACGGTGGGAATACATTGTGATATTCTGGGTTAATCTGAGAAAGTTTGCAGCCAGAAATGCCTATGAATTCAAGAAGACTCAATCTGTTATTGTTTAATATAGTGTAAGACAGCAGAGCTCAGGTGTAGAATGATTTCAATCAAAAGTACTGCTAAGTAAAAAACAATGTGAAGTAGAAGACAGATGAAAGCTGTTTGGCTTGAAGTTGAGAAAACATACAATATAGTGTCTGATCTTGGTATACAGTACAGTACACTTTGTGGGTGTATGTCATTTGTATTCTCTCAGATTAGATAAAGATGGTACTTCTTGATTCTTCTTGGGAACTACAGTGTTGTGAAATATACCAATGTACAAAAAAAATGATTTTGGCTTCTTTAAATGGCGCCACAACCAAGCCTTATTGTTATGAATATTTTTTTTTGATTATGGTATTCTTTAAAGGGTTAATGTAATGTAAGTAAATCAGTGTGCGAATGTCGCATGCTTATTTAGGTACTCTCTTTATTTTTCTGTTCAGTTTATTTCACATATTCAAAGAAACAATTGAATTCACATTTTGGTCTAAAGAAAGACAGTCATACAGTTTATTACTCAATAATGGTACACATTGTATAATTATACCTCCAAAATGATATAACAACATGCTAAGAAACAGTTTTAACATATACTCATAACACCTTTATTGGGCTAACATCAGCACATATTTATCATCCATACGTCACATTGTAAGTAACATACCGTGAAATAATCACACCTGCTGCTGTCGCATCATCACATCAGTTATCACATTGCTATCAGACACTTATCTCTCACATTTCCCGTGAGTCTGTGAAGAAAAAAAAAGTGTGAACTTTAGAAAAGTGAATTCAGTGTCATTTGTAATCGGTGTGACACACAAAAAAAAGTGATAGGCAAAAACATAAGTAACACATGTTATACACACTCAGTGAAGTTGGAAAAGCTCATGTTAAGCTATTCACAGCAGTGTTCAGTGTGTACAATGAAGGCTCTCTGTCCTTGGCACTCATGTCCAGGGCAGCAAATGTAAAGCAGATGGCCTTGTTACTGTGCCCTCACTGCTGCTAATCAGGTGCTAAATATCCATCAGTCTGTGCTAATACATCCACATACCTGTGTTTTGCTCGCTCTACCCATTCACTCCCCCATCTCAACTCACTGTTCAAGTGTAAGTTCATCCCTGTGAATTTAAAAGTGTTCTGTGTAAATTGCTCTCTATGCATAGGCAGTGTTATTTGTGGCTCTGTTGTGAAAGCTAGGTGATAAGTTGCCAGTGTGGCTCCAATGTTTTCCAAGAGAAGTCTGGTTGTGTAGAAGTCTATGAGGAAATGTCCCGACTCTGTATTCATTTTCTGAAATTGTTATGGCTTCAATTGGTAGTTTCAGCTTTTCTCCGATACAGCATGATGTCCTTTCACAGTGTTTTATCACGTCATAAAAGTACATTTAAAAACATTTTGTTCAGCATTCTGTTGAAATGATCTCCAACCATCTCGTGCCTTGGAGAGAGTGATGTCATGGTGATTAAGTTCACTTCTTAACACTTTGAATTGTCGCGCACTGAAAGGTGCTATGTAAATAAAATTGCCTTGCCTTGTCTTATGTATACAGTCATTTAGAGTTAACTTTGGCCTTTCGTACTGAAATGTAAACAATAAATACTTAACCTCTAAAGTACAGTCCCAGTCCTTGCACCATTACTACATCAGCTTTGTAGTGTCTTTTGATTGGGTGTTGAGGGTTTTCTTGCACTCACCATATGCACCATATCCTCCCATATCCCAGCACCATGATGAATCAGTCTCTGCATGTTTTTCCTTATAACTAACTGATGTCAAAAAGCAAGAAGAAGTTATAGCATGTTTTGATTATTTTAGGTCTGTGTTAACAAGTGTATTGACAAAAAGTGGAGAGGCCACTTTACTCATTGTCTACTTCTATATTGCTTTTTTTTCTCAGAGATCAGATGAAAGGAATCAGGTTAGAAGTGTTATGGAGAAACAATGCAGCCTCTCATTTAGTGGCTCAGTGGCTTTCAATCTGAGGCTTTCAGGAAGACGTATAGAAAGATAGAGAGAGGAGACAGAGAGGGGCAGGTGGTGAATGGAGAGAGAGTCGATGATTTCCCCCAGCACCTGTCTCAATAGTGTCTCTCGTCGCTCATCTGACCCATTGGTTTTGCTGAGCCATGGGGAAATCTGATTGGGCTCATTACCCTCTCCTCAGAACTGATACAGGAAGTGCAGGGAGAGAAAGAGAGAGCCTCTTCTCCAGCTCATTGTGAATTGACACCATCACCAGCGTTGTCACTATCAGGAGTGTATGGCCGTCTGCCAAGCCTCTCCCTATCTAGCCTGGCTCTCCGCTGCCTCTGTGCCTTTGTGCGCTGGAAACAAATGAGCGTGGTCTCCTCACTGTGCCCTGGTGCAGTGTGGGAAGGACGTAGCAAGCGGAAACTATTGGCATGCATTGTCTCATCCATTCGGCTGGCCGCTGAATAAGAAGGGATGGTGACAGGTACCGTGAAGGGCATGTGAGGTAACAATGTCCACATCAGCGGCAGTGATTGGTGGTTCATTTTCCTGGCAGCTCTGAAGTGAGGCAATAACGGCGAAGATTGTAAATTAACCTCATTTGTCCATGTCACCAAGGTCACCGGAGTGGGCTAATGTTCTACGATCTAACACAACAAATTCACAAAACAAACCCTGTACAGGGCACTGGAGAGCACAGATAATCACTAAATCCATTCCCATTATGAAAATAGTATGTGCATCCACCCCCGTGATTTGCATACACTCCAACATGTTATGGGTTCTTCTTTGGCCAATGTGGAAACCTTCCACCAATTTTTATGATAATGGCGCCCGTGGTTTTTCCATAAATGCTAACAATCTAAATGAAAAACACAACCTTTTAAGTGTAAACCAATTCCAATGTATTAATATTTTCATTATTAATACCATGCCCTCCTACCTCCTAAAAGTTCAAATACGCAGTTTAAAGTGAGAGAATGGTTCTACTAACAAATTGTAATACTTTTCTCCATATGGTTTCAAAGGTTAGCTTTTAAATAGTTTGCTTTTTCCTAATAATTGCATAGAAAAATGTTACCTAGTTTAGAAATGATTATAGGAAAAACACAGAGACAGTTTCAAGCTGGTACATTGAGTTATTTCCAATTAATGATTAGTCAGAGACTTGTAGTTCATATACATGGCAAAATGTAAGTTCTCTAATGCCAAACAAACAATGAAACCAATGGAATTAATAAATATCTGCCAGGGTTTGAATAGAGCCAGTCTTCTTAGATCCTCTGAATTTAACCTGTAATTAGAATCAATTTACATAATTATTTCCTGGAAATTTCCTTATTAAACTCATTAGTGTTATTTAGGATTGCTCATTTGCTGAATACTGTTAATACAACTTTAATGTTTACACTATAAAATCTAATCTTTTCTTGGAGTTTCACAACAAACCAGTTCTATTATTATCCTACAGCATCAGACTGTGAGCTCCTGCGGTGAATTTGTTTATTTAAAAGGCTGAAAGTAGGCTGTATCTCCCTGTGAAAATCAATCAGACTACATACTGTGAACTCCTAACACAAACTGCCTCTGACGTTATACACAGCTCACTCATAAATCAGAGTGCAGCGTGTTTGTGCCGGCACTTCATAAACCTCTCAGAGAACGCTCAGAGGTGGCATTTGGAGGATGACCTCTCAACCACACTGCTTACCACTTATTGAAACCATGATCAGTGTTTCCCCTATTTTTACTGCTTTGGGGGGGTGCTGCCTGAGCGGGAGCAGAGAGAGGAGCTGTGGATTATTGTTATTGATTAATGCATCAGTGTTTCTTAGGGTCAAAACACTAAACTCACAACTTAAAATGAAAGTGTTTAGTTTATTTAATAAAAGAGCACATGTTCCATGTGAAAAGTGACAGTAGTTATAGATTATTTGCAATTTGGTGCTATATATATTTTAAAAAATAAAAATAAATGAAAGGTGACCTATCATGCAAAATGCACTTTTGTATGTCTTTTATACATGAATATGTGTCCCCGGTGTTCCAGGGAACTCACCAAGTGTCAGAAAACACAACCCTCTCTATTTTCCTCCATACCCAAATCTNATGATAAATGAGAGGTAACATTTTATTTATGGTATTATTTCCACATATTTCTCTCCATTCTTCCTTCTGCCAATGGTGTCGCAGTTTCTCGTCTCTCCCGTTTTTGTGCTTAGTGCGTACGCATGGGTCAGAGTGGAGGACCGCACATTTTCCCGTCAAGTTTCTTTTTTATAAATCGCAAACATTGCGTAGAAACTGCCGTACGCCATCTTTTGTGTGTACGCACCGTTTATAAATGAGGCCCAGGCCTTCCTCAGAGCATTGTCTCACTTTGGCCAGCAACGGCATGATTTGTACCACGAACAAACCATGTTAGCTCATGAATGGGTTAGTTTTAATTATCAAATGTGCCTTTTATTATAACAAATCTGAGAACAAATTGAAAAGGTTAGAGATAATGCCAATTTTTGATCATCAAGTCAATAGCATGTGTGAGACTTGTGACCAGTGTCGCTGTAATCACTGCCTATTCCCCCATTGTATTGCCTCCCTCTGTATGCTCCTGTAAGCCTCTGTACCTGGCTGCCTGTCGCCCTGCCCGTCAGACAGACTATCTACCTATCAATCTGTGAGTGTGTCCGCCTGCGTGTGGTGATAAGGAGCCGTGGGTGTCTGTAGCCCTGACACCGGCTGATTTATGCCGGCCTCTTTCCCTTTAGGGGGGCCGATATGTGAGAAAATCCCCAACGAATCATGCTGACTTTGTGTGCGTGAGTGAGTGTATCTGTTTGCCTGGCTGTTTGCATGTGTGTGTGTGTGTGTGTGTGTGTGTGTGTGTGTGTGTGTGTGTGTGTGTGTGTGTGTGTGTGTGTGTGTGTGTGTGTGTGTGTGTGTGTGTGTGTGTGTGCTGCGCCAGGATCGTCTGTCAAAACAAAGATGACAGGGAGCTGTAACTCTTTTATTGCCACATTTTAACTCCTGTACATCAATCAAACCCGATTTAATATTTGAATTACATTTTCAAAAACAACGGAAAGGGAATGTATTCATTTCTTGAAACATGTCCGAGTCCCCCACCGCATGGGTGAGATCAATATGCAATAAAAGATAAATGAGTAAATGCACAATGTATTGCTAACTCAACTTGAAAGTTGATTACATCCATCCAAAACAAGGACACAGTTTGATTTGCAGTTAAATATTCATGTGAGAAACAGCCTGCAATCTGTTTTCAGTGTGTGGGAGTGTTCATAGTTTTTGTTATTCTATCGATTTAGAAGATCCTCGCTCAGCTTTAACTATTTACTGGAAATCAAGAAGACTTTAACTGTTTACTCTAAACTCACAAACAACCCTAAAAATAACTTTTAAAATGCTAATAAACTGAAATTAAAAGAAAGCGTGTATCCATTCTGTACATTGGACTAGGATTGATTTATTGTCATTTAAGAGTTTGCACACAAATAGTGAGCATATTTATAATCTATTACCTCGCCTGGATTCTTTGTTAAGGGTCAAGAGTCACTAGGATTTACGCTCAGATCATGGATGGGTATAATACCTCTATAGCTCATACTCGTCACCATTAGAAAATGATCTAGGGGTGCCGCTGTCAGGTGAGGAAGTAGACATTTCTAGGGTTCATTCCTCTTCCATAATACAGACATTCCATAATACAGTTCAAAGCGCTACGTGGGCAACACTAAGGGTAGATTTGGGAGAATATTCTTAAAGCTATACAGCCCAGAGCTACTATCTGCCATGTTTGAGACCCATTGTGAAACTGTTAAAATTCAAGCAGGCCTGTTTGAACTCGTCTTTCCCACGCTTTGTTCAGCGGGATCATCTCCACATATTAAAACCACTTTGTGATTTTTAAGCGTGAATGCAATCAGCAAGAACAAAAATAACTACATACCCTGATGCTAAGCTAAAGGCGAACTTGAGTCACCGTGATGACAGTAGTCAAATATAGACACTTGCAGAACATGTTTCTAACCTCATACACCATCAAAATAATTTTGACTTCTAGACAAGGGAATCGAAAGTGGTAAAATGCTACGTTATTTCCAGGTTTTAGGATTCATTCCTGCAACACTCTAGGTCAGGGGTCGGCAACCCGCGGCCCACGGGCCGCATGCGGCCCTTTAAGCCCTCTGCTCTGGCTCCCTTGAGCTTAGACAAAAAATAAGAAGGAAATAAAATAAAAGTATTTGTAGGACTATTTATATTTTGTTGCATGGTTGAAAATGTTTCGTATCTTGTATTTTGAGGTGATACTGTGACACATAAATAAAAAACAAAACGGTTTTAATTAGGTCAACTAAAAGTTGCGTCACATCCTGCTACGGTCCCGCGCGAGCGCCTTTTCCTGCGGGTGAATAACCTGACCCCCGGCTCGATGAGCGAACTATGGATAAATCAAAGAAAAGTACCGGAGGAACACAGGATTTAATTCTGTGTGGACAGAGTTATATGCTTTCACAGCAAACTATGCTGGTTTACCGGTATGTTTGATATGTAGAGAGAAGTTGTCAAAGGTGCTGCAGCCTTTACTTATCGAGGAACAACACGGGAGAGGAAGACAGCTGACAATCTTCAGTCATAATTCAATGAGGTATGTAATTTATTTCAGAAAACACTTTTTGTTATATTCCATGGAATGCTCTTAACATCCCGATAGCAATGAATATATTAAATGCTTTGACAATAAATACATACAAAAATTAATCTCTGGAAGCCGTAAGCGCTGTAAAAAGCACGACCAATCATCTCTGAGCCGGCCCGGCTAAAATAACTGGATGACCTACCTGCCTGTCAGCCTGTCAGCCTTCCATCTGTGCACACATTTATCTCGTGCCCTCATTGATCATGTGCGCGTTCGTGTGTGTTGGAGGAGGGGCTCTGTGAGGAAGTCTGAAGGAAGAGGCATATTTTTTCCGGTTGTGTATTTCAAATTCTAGCACACTCGAGCTGGTTTCTCCTTTCTTACATACCCTACCTTTAACTATTTTTAGGATGCAGCTATATGTTTTATTTATTTCAAAGTGGGCCCATTTTAATAATATTTGTTTTCCTTCAAATGTGCAGAGGACTCCCCAAGTGCTGTGTTTAATTTATTTTAAAGTAGGCCTGTGTATTGTTTTTAATTCTCCTTATAGGAGTTCTTTGTTTCTTATTAGAGGTTAACAGTTTTATATAATGTAATAAATAGCCTAATAAATGCAAAAAAACTGTAGTTTTTGTCTGATATAACAATAAATACAACTTTATTATCTATCAAGCTATGAAATATGTTTTGCGGCTCCAGACAAAAAAATGTTTTGGAAAAAGGAGCAAAATGGCTCTTTTTGTCAAAAGGTTGCAAGACCCCTGGCCTAAGATCACAATAAACCTCGTGAGCGCGTGCACTAACTGTGACTTTAGAAAGCGTCTCAGCACTTACACTACAGAAGAATCCATGGTTTAATCAGTACGAATTTAGCAGGTGACACGAGTTTAAAGCAACTAACTGAGCGTCACTTGCAAGAAGCTAGTGTTGTGTCTAAAACTGTAAGCTTGATGCACTCAGAGTAAGCATACATGTTACAAAAAGTTTTAGCATGCTGAGCAGAGAAAGCATAAGGCCAAGGGTTGGGCTCTTGATTCAACGGGATATGCGCTGTAAGGTTGATGGGTCATCAGTAATGTGTCAGTATAAAGAGTTGACGTCAATTGTTCATTGCACACTGTGCAAAAAACGGCAACAACGGATATTTTTCTTAGCGGATGGCATGTCAATTTAAATCAATACTGTGTGGTGATTGACCATTATTCACCCACGGAACTCAGGGTTGGGTATGTTCCGCACGGACATAGTGAGTTTGACCGGGACTCCTGTTTCCCCCCGTCCTTATCTTCCCGGCTTAAAGCGTTTTACATGTTGGTTCCTGATGTTAAATAAAAGTCTAGCTTGTACCTTCGATACCCCGCCCTCCGACTCCCGTCTCTCGGCAACTACATTGGTGACTCCGACAAAGTCTCGTAGAAGGATCCGAGACTGACCGAGCCATGGCAAAAAGCCGTTTTTTCAAATGCCGAGTTTGGGATACATCTGCGGCGGCATGGTTCGCACAGGGCGTGAGGGCCTCATTCGCCCTCCGCGGAGTAAACTTGCGCATCACGCTATTTTCCACGTCGTTTCGGCACTGGGAAGCTCCATTGCGCCCGGACGGTGGGCTTTATTACATCTCCCCCTGCCCAGGATAAATATGCCATGCGTTCAGGACTTTCCTGCTAAGACTTCGAGCTGTCTCGGTCGGAACGGGCCCGACGCCTGCTCGCTATTCATAGCCTGGGAGACAGCAAGGCCTTCTGAACCACATGGAAATGATGCCAACCTGCTAGGGAGAAGAATCCCAATTTTTGTTCATAGAACTGTTCTTCGGCACATGCCGGCCTGCATGTTCAGACAGCGCTCGCTACGACGCTATTACTGAGTCCAGCGCGCTTTAGCGAAGAATCTGACCCGGTTCTCCTGGCCCCAGCGTTTTTACCCTGAGGTGCTGGCCGACACGCAGCGGCTTCCTTTCCCTGGTAGAGCATGCCCACCAGCAGAAGCTCCGGGGCCGACGTTCAGCGACTCCAGCCCTGCCCTGGGTCATTACCATGCACGCTATGGGGCGAAGCGAGGATGGCCGTCCCCCTGGCACCTACAAGGAAACGGGAAACACAAGGCCTGCGCTCGGTAGTGGCCGCGAGCGCTGCACATCCACCGGCTCCTGGTTCATCAGGGACACCCTCTCTGGTCGCAACTCCTTGTGACACAGGAGCCCAGCGGAGCCGTCCTGCCGGCTACGGTGGCAGGACGCCGGCCTGGTGGGGGCCCACGGCCCCACCTTTGACGTCCCGCTAACGACACCCTATCCGCACCTATGGCCAAAGGTCAGTGACCTGTGTTTTGAGGGTCATCGGTTTAAGTGGAATTTCATCACTGGCTGACATCTCCTTCGCCCTCCTTGGCGCAGATCCTGTGCGCTCTACGGACTGCCTGGTGGACGTCAAGAAACAGCCGCCTGGTGGACGCACTGACGTGTGCCTCGTTCGCATGTACCCGCGGCGAGGGCCGTGCATTCAGCGGGGTCTCCAGCTCACACTCTCAACAGGGTGATCAAGTTCCAGTACCTTCCAGTGAGTTTCCCGACGTTGACCGCAGCCCACCTTTTCCCGCTGCCACTACCAAACACGGGGTAGAGCACACATTGGACCACTGAAGGCCCCCAGTCATGCTAGGGCCCGGCGGCTCAACCCTGACATGCTCAGTCGCCAAGTCGGAGTTCGACAGCATGGAGCGTCTGGGGGGGCCCCATCATCCCGCCGCTCGGACCGCCCTTGGGCTTCGCCCGCTCCACATGGGTCCAAATCAGCCAGATGGCTGGCGACCGTGTGGTGACTAACTGCCGCCTTACGACGCCACTACGCCAGACCGAGAGAACATAACCCGGTCCCCTCACATCCAGGATTTCTCTCACACCTGGCGGGCAAGCTGGTTCTCCAAAGGTGGATCTGGTCGGGGCTACCTCAGGTTCCGTGCACCCTCAGACGTCCCAAAACTGCGTGATTACGCCGTTTCGGGCCTTTATTTAGAGTTCCTGCGTAATGCCGTTTGGACTTAAGAAACGCAAGCTCAGTCCTTTCAGCGGCTGATGGATTCAGTGCCATTCATTTTCGTCTATTTAGACGAGCATCCTTGTCGCCATCCTCCTCTGAAGAGCACCAGCAACCATCTCCGTGTCCTTTTGCGGCCACAGCCAACCCACGGCCTGATTACAACCCGGCAAAGGTCAGTTTCGGGTTGTCCTCCATCCACTTCCTCGGGCATTCTCAACAGCAAAGAGGAGCCGCCCCCCTCCCCCATTCGAAAGGGAGGCCGTGTCCCTTTCCCACGACCGCCTACAGCTGGGCGCTCCGAGAGTCCTCGGTGATGGGGAACGTTTATCACGGTATCATCCGCCAGGCGGCCCACACCATGCGCCCGCTGAGAGCTCAAGACAAGTCCACCGGCCGGCCATAGACTGGACGGCTGAAAGGGAAGCGCTTTCGATTGCCATCCAAAGCCGCCCTGAGCGAAGCCGCATTGTTGGCCACACCGTCACACGGGCCCCCATCCGCTATCACCAACCGGACGCGTCTGACTACGCTGTGGGCGCGTGTGCATGAACATGGTCCGCGAAGCGCCGGCAACCGCCTGCCTTTTTCAGCCGCCAGTTGCTCCCAGGGAGCGCAAGTAACAGCGCTTTCGACAGGGAAACTCCTTGGTCTCTATTTGGCTGTTCGCCACTTCCGTTTCCTGCTGGAAGGCCGGGAGTTTGCCGGCGTTCGTGGATCACAAGCCACTACTTCTGCATGTCCAGGCGAGCCGTGGTCCGCCCGACGCAACGCCAGCTTTCGTACCAGTCTCCGAGTTCAACCACGGACATACGCACATCGCTGGCAAGCACGTGGTCGCGGACTGCCCTCTCCAGAGCGGTCATAGGAGCTGTGCATCTGGCCTGATTACCTCCGCATGGGGGCGCTGACCAGGCCTCTGACAACGGGGTCCCCAGACCACTCAAAGGCCTCGGTCACGGGATTGCGACTGGAGGAGGTCCCGGTCGGTGACTAGGGCGCGAAGCTTGTGGGTGACACTCCACGGGCCAGCCTAGACCTACCTACGGACTGGCGCCGGACCCGTTTTTGAGCGGTCACATCTTTCCCTACCAGCCCGGTAGGAAACCGTCCGTGAAAAGTTGTGTCGCAAGAATTCGTAGTGGCAGGGCTTAAGAAGGACGTGCAAGTCCGGCGACGCAATGCGGGCTGTGTCAACGGGCTAAAGTCACCGCATACTAGGGCCCCTTTTGAACGTTTGCGGTTCCTGAGAGGAGGTTTGACATGTCAATGTGACCTCGTAGGTCCGCTTCCCCCCTCTCACAGTTCCCTACTGTTTACTGATGGGGACAGGACCGACCCGCCTTGCGGCCCGAGGGCCGTTCTCCTCACCTCGACGTCAGGCTCCGACGTCGCCCGGCTTCTCATCGGCAGTGGGGTGGCGCGCCTCGGGACCCCTCTGACCTTCCTCTGACCGCGGTTTCTCAGTTCACCTCGGGACTGTGGAACGCTGTTGCTGTGGGTTTGGGGGCAAGCTGCACCGCACCACCGCATATCCACCCAGGCCACATTGTGTGACGGTTTCACCGATCCATGAAGGCGTCACTGCGTGCCGGGATGGACAGACGGCAACTGGGTGGATAAGCTCCTCCGTGGTTATGCCGCCTCAGGTGTGCGCCCCAAAGGAAGACCTGCGTCCTCGTCGGCGGAGCGCGTCGATGGCCAGACGCTACCGGTCCGGAATTCCTTCCCACCGCCACTGTGCCCTGGTCTGCAGCCGGGCAGCGCTCCTCACTGCTGGAGACGCGGGCATTCCACGCCCGTCCGGACGTCGCAGGCACAGCAACCAGCTTTCCGGGTGTCCTCCGGATTACG
>NW_011348503.1:121131-130377 GCF_000735185.1 Notothenia coriiceps
ATAATATTTGTTTTCCTTCAAATGTGCAGAGGACTCCCCAAGTGCTGTGTTTAATTTATTTTAAAGTAGGCCTGTGTATTGTTTTTAATTCTCCTTATAGGAGTTCTTTGTTTCTTATTAGAGGTTAACAGTTTTATATAATGTAATAAATAGCCTAATAAATGCGAAAAAACTGTAGTTTTTGTCTGATATAACAACAAATACAACTTTATTAGCTATCAAGCTATGAAATATGTTTTGCGGCTCCAGACAAAAAAATGTTTTGGAAAAAGGAGCAAAATGGCTCTTTTGGTCAAAAAGGTTGCAGACCCCTGCTCTAGGTACTAAGCTGAACAGTTCACCATTGGCAAAATGACTAAGTTTTGATTTCATGAAATGACCATATTAACCACTGAGGCTGACCTGATGTGAACTCAGTTCTGTATCCAGTCTGTCATATCACAGGGTGACTCTGCCCCCCTGCCCCAGAAGCTACTCTCAGAAATCCAGAGCACTTATGGGTCCATATTGACTTGGATCAAGTGGGCTAACGGGGACTCTAGTTTAGGAATAGGTGGACACACTGGGTCGCACTTAGAGGCTGCCAGTGTTATTCAGTACTCAATAATATTATCCCTTAATCTGTTCTCTTTTTACAGTATTGTCCTGTTGCTGGTGGCATACGCCTGCCTGGGCGGACACAGTAGAGCCAGGGAGAAACAACATGTCTCTGTACTGTTTTGGCTTCATTACAACCCTGTTGATAGAATGTATATTCAACACATCCAGAGCCTGTTTGCAGAGATAATTAAATTCTCAAAGGATCCGAGGAGACGCAACACGTAAATTAATTTGAGCTGCAGCAACCGACAGGATTTATGCGGCTTTGGCGGGAGCATTCGCTTCCAGAACAAATAAATGGGATGTTTTTGAAATTAATTACTGTTCCAGTGTGCCATTAAAGAGTATCAGTTATCAGATGACTTTCAAATACACACTTAGGTCTTTTGATGTGTTAATGATGACAAAGTAAATCATCCTCCCTGTCATAGAGGAGTTAGAGAGAAATAGAATGAAAAAAGGGCATCAATGAGTAAAAAATGAACGGAGAAAAATGCTAAGTAGTGATTGGCAAAAAGATGTCCAAACTCATGAAATAATGTCTTTTTGTATCAAACCTGTTAATATGAATGTGATGGCCTTGATAATTCACATTAAAACATTTCTCTTTCTGTTTTCATTCCCCACTCACCATCCCTGAGGGGTTCAAGTGGATGTTTAGAGCGTGCCTAAGGCTCGATCAGCCTGAAAAATACAAGCTTCATTCACTTCAAATGAAGCAACGTGTATCTGAATGTGGGCCAGAATTACAGCAGATATGACTGATAGTGTTTCCGTCTCTCCTCTGTTGTAATGTCGGGCTGGATTTAATAGTCCGGCTGTTAATCCGTGTCAAGGAAGGCAGAAAAGGCCCATTTGACATGGGCTAACTTCCCTCCGTAATTAGGAAACCTCATTAAGTTCATTAAGTCATTCACTGCGTTGGGGGATTTGTTTTACATGCACCGCCAACAGACTGAAGCCACCGCTAGCAGAATGTAGGCTAACCGAGACTGGTTTTAGTGAATTAAATAAAGTGAGGGAAGCACTTGGGGGTGACTTAAATGATAAAATACCTCTTAAATATTTGGGAAAACCAAATAACTAAGTACAATGTTGATAGTTTCTATCATGACCACTTTTCTTCTCTTGAAAGTGGCCTTGGTTGTAGTTATCAGTCTAACGACCACAAATGGGGAATATCCCAGTAGCACCATTTCATGGGGAAGGATATCAATGTGACACATCCCTGAAAGGTCCTCTGTTTTGGTATTTATCAGCGGCCTTGAGCAAAAAGAGAGGGGGTTGGGGGGAGGGTACTTTGTGCGGCCTTGGAAAGTGACACAGTAACAGATGACTAGATGCCACCGCCAGAGGCCCTCTGTTTTTCTTTTTTTTGGGGTTATTTTTTCTTTTTTTCCCAGTTTGGCTCCCGGACCCAATGATTCCAATTTAGGTGTCAGTGAGAGCAGCGATTCATCATTGGCTGGATTACTTAGTGGGCCGAGAGCAGAGGGCTATTCATCTCAGTAGCTGACACAACTCCGGCCAGAGAGACGCCGAGCTGCCAGCGCTACCCCTGCAGCTGGAAAAACTAAGTCCTATAAACACAAAATCAAGTGTACGGACGAACTCCCCAACACGGATCCAAGAGGAAATGCAGAAACATCAGTAGGAGACAGACAGGAGTCCATTCCAATATACAGCAAACATGCAGTATTTCAAGATTTGTTTTTAACTTTCCGGTTCCTACTGATAAGAGCTGGATAGAAACGCACCTAATGAGTGATACAGGTGAGGTAGATCATTGGTCATTTTGGACAGGCTAAAAGGCTGCACACTGAATCAAAGTTGTAGCAAAATCGCAATGGACTAGTGCTATATCCAAATAGCAGAAAGCGAAATAGGGATAGGCAATTTATGTAAAAAAAGAAAGAAAAGATGGTTCCATATTAATTATAGTGGTAGGGTAGATAAGTCCTGGCCTAAAAATGACCATTCCCTAAAAGTGTAAACTGCACATTTTGTCAAAAATAATCACAATTTTTTTCTAAGCTCTAGAAATAAAAGTTTCTGCTCTAGACTTTTTTGACGAAAATATATAAAAAAATTTTTTTTGTAAAATTCTCATATGTTCAAAGCTTTGACACTATTCCCCTTAAAAATAGCAACACAAACCACACACACACACACACACACACACACACACACACACACACACACACACACACACACACACACACACACACACACACACACACACACACCTTGAAATCAACACCTTCCCTCTGTTTCACAGTCAAGCAGGGGCAGCAAATCGCACGTTTCCCCAGACAATATTATCTCAAATGCACAGACAAATTACCTCTTTGTATTAAGGACATGAGTATTTCTCAAAAATATATATATATATATTTTTGAAAATCCCTTCATAAATAGGAAAGAGAAAGCACTCAAAGGGAAGCTAAAGTGGCACTTATGGATACTGTTAGCATTTTGCTCGGGCAGAAGAAATTCTCCTATTAAGTGGGTCTCTCCCTCCCTCTCTCTTGCCGCGGAACAGATCAAATGAAGGTTACGCTGTCCTCTCTCATGGCCTACATCCTGATGCCAGAGCTAATTGCATAATTTGTTTCAGAATTAACAGCTAATAGCAGTCTCTTCTAGGCTCATGCCAGCCCCCTCCCTTCATATACTCACTTTCTTTTTTTCCAGCCAACCCCTCATCTCATTATGCCTGTAAATGCAGACGCTTTAGACAATAAAGCAAAAAAACTAAACATAATGGAGTATATTAAATTCATACCCAAGAAGGCAGTCTGGTGATGAATTACAGGGTAATTCCCTCACTTGGCCCTTGCTTATTCAATCTAATATCATTGTTCAAATGACTGTTTATCAAAGCGAGAGTAGACGAAAAAAAGAGCATTCATAATGAAAAACCATAAGATTCATGAGCTGCACACGAGTGCACTCTCCGCAATGGTGTTCATAATCTGATCGGACGTTTTTCCACAGTAGGGATCGACATAAAACAAGTGCACCTCCATACATGTGCAGGGAGGCCAGCCTGCGAACAGACGATGAGGACGTGAGAAGCAGAGAAAGACAGATGAGCCCCTCAGAAGGTGGCCACTATAAGTCAATGCCCCCTCGCACCAGGCAATAACCTTCTCTCCTCTCCGTGTAATAACCAGCCTGAATTTCAAAACTAAACCAAACAAACAGGAAGGGGGGCGAGGGAGGAGGAGAGAGAGAGAGAGCGATACTGCCAAGCAAAGAAACTCTGAATTCAATCAATACTGAGATCCAGCTGTCAATCATTGGCTTTATTAACCTGCGGTTGGAATTTCGTATCTGTTTATCTGCCCTAGTAACA
Organism: Notothenia coriiceps; assembly: GCF_000735185.1. Classification (NCBI taxonomy): domain Eukaryota; kingdom Metazoa; phylum Chordata; class Actinopteri; order Perciformes; family Nototheniidae; genus Notothenia; species Notothenia coriiceps. The sequence goes on from NW_011348503.1 coordinate 125,090, forward strand.
TCAGAAACCGTGGCAACCGCTACTGTATGTTACAGCATGGAAGGGCTGGGAAGCGAAGTGAATGTTATATGGCTGTTGTCGAGTTCTGATCACAGCGAGAAACAAATATTTCCCCAAGAAGTTGTTGCAATCAATAAATCTGGGAGCAGTGTTATTTTTCTTTTGCAGAATGCACTCTGCCTCCACAGTGCGTGCCTCTTACACAAAATAACATTCACGTCACTGAAAAGCCACAGCTTGACCTCTTCACATTTTTCAAATTAAAGGTCACGTTCACCTAAAACATTAAAACTGGCAACGCCATGGCAGGTAGTGAATGATTTTACTCTCCTTGGAAGAAAACAAAATGTATTTGATTGCAAAGTCAGAAGGGTCGCCGTGGTGAAAATGTTAATATTTCCCCTAATCACATGACTTGACCCGGGTAGCCAATGATCTGTATCTGGCTCTCGCTCGTTCCTGATGTACTAGCTTGCAAAAAGGGCCCCAGGCACTAAAATCTTAATTAAGGTCTTTCCCAATGCGCAACCTTCAGACATCGTCGCTAAAACAGAAGGGGGAGAAATAATAGAAAAATAAATCCTTTTTTTTCTCCCTTTACCATTTAGGAAATAACTGCAGCTCGTTGAAAACTCTTCAAACCTTTGCCTGCATTTGGAATTTGATTGTAACCTGAGGTTGCCTTTTCTATTATGCTTGGAAATAATGTTACAACGCACAGCAGCGGTTTTAAATTGAAATTTGACAGGTCTACCAAGCAGAGATGTGAAAGAGAAAAAGGAGACTCAATATTGCATAGTGGCATAGCAGCTTCCCTTTCTCCCCTTTTCATGTGAAAATAACTATTGTTGCCAATCCCCTTCAGTGGGAAGCAGTATTATTATTACACCAGCAACACATGCAGTATCATAAGAGTAGGTGTTGGCACTGTGTCCATGGGATGCATTGATACTTTACAAAGGGGCAAGTTTTCTATTGGGGACAGTAACCACTACTGTGACATCTCTTCAGCTGGAGAGTGATGCCACAATATTCCACATATTATACAATAATATTTGACAAATATAATTTGACATGCTTTTTTTTCAAAGTACACTTACAATGATATCTCTTAAAGAAAATATAAAATCTTATTGATGAAAAGCTGGGGCAATATTCCTCTTTCATCCCATTTGTTTACATGGAAGTTGACTACTTAACATGAATTAGAAAAAGTAAAAAAAGAAATGACAAGTACAACTGACGATTTTGACTATTATCTGCAAGCATTAGAGGTGTTACCTAGCTAAACTCTACATGGGGTTTCTCACAAAATAAATTCTAATAAAATCTAAAAAAAGAAAAGCCTGCTCACAGCATGTCCTTGATTTTAGATGGACAATTGGTTTGAAGATTGTTGGACGTTTTAAATAGGATGTGAATGTTTTCAAGGGTTCAGTCCTGTAACAGTAAGGAGGCTGTCAAACTCTCAGTACAGTATGTAACTCAGGAATCATCCAATTGTAACCCGTCAATAGTGGGTGTAAAATGTTCTGGCCGCTTTCTGTTATTGGAAGTGTGTGCCTCTGTGTGCGGGTGAATGAGTGTGTGTCATAATTCTTTCACTTTCAGCAGTGCCCTCTGTAAGCCCCCCACAGCCGGAGCAATATCAGCAGCACCAGAGACATCATGTGACCCGGCTTTACTCATCTCAGCTAAACCCATCTCTGACATACACACGCACACACACAGGCAAATGCACGCACACACCTACACAGGCACATGAACATATACTGTGAAACAGCACACAAGCTGAAAGGAGAGCTAATAACAGTCTTACCTGCTTCACCGAGTCAGCAGCAGCAAAGGGAGCCAGACCGAGGAGAGAAACAAAAGAGGTTGATGTGAATGGCAGCATGAGAAAAATAATCATGCTTTATTAGACAGTTTTGTGATAGATATAGCACAACACGTTATAACCCCATGTGAGCAATAGATCAATGTCTCTAAATTTCCCTTTCAAGAAAATACATTCAGTAAAAACAGTTAATGTTGCCCTTTTAAACATTGTTAAAACCATGTCAAACTAATCACTTAACATGGTTTGATTAGTTGGTTAATTGACAGTGGTATCTGTAGAACTACTGTATCCAAATTAAGAGAACTTTTTCAAGAATCCATGTTGCAGATGATTTTGTTTTGGCTGGAGGCGTTTTTATTTTTGAATGCTTCCAATTTATTTTCAAAATCTGACCCCAATGATGAACAACAATACTGCACGGTGTAAGCTGTGTGCACTGTGCAGTATTACAATTGTCTGATAAAGCATTTGTTTGAGATTTAGCTTTATTGCCAAGAGTTAGAAGAGTAGATTGAGACCTCTATCATTTCCGTCTGTTAAGAATAAAGGTATATGCTAGGAGGCTATAAGCTTAACCTAGCCTAGCTTCCGTCTTTCTACGTTTAAGAAATACATCAACTTCTAAAACTCAGCAATTACCATGTTGTTTGGTTAATCTGTACACAGGGCAAGCGCATTGTATGTGAAATTGTATTAAAGAAGTGAATTGTGGTGCTGTTTCATGGATGGAAGCTTGGACAATTTGCTACAGGTAGCTTAGCAGTAGCTTAAATTAGCATTAATGCTGAAAAGAGGGGGGCACAGCGGGAAGAGACGTCCCTGACTTCCTTGCTGCTCCTGGCAAATACATAGTTGTATTGCCCTGTAACCCAACTAAAACTTTAATTATTTAAGAATGGCTAGTCAGGGGACTCTGTTTCATTTTGACAGAGCAAAGCTAGCCGTTTGCCCGTTGTGCTAAGCTAAGCAGTTTCTGGCTGTAGCTTCATATTCACTGTACAGACATGAGAGTGGTATCATTCAATCACCAACCAAATAAACTTAGCAACTACAGCTTAAATATCAAATTGTTGTGTATTTACTTGGCTGATAGAGATTTATATATAGAAAAAAGTGCTAATAATCTTGTGCCTATTCATACATGCCAACCTTTCCAAATCCAAAAGAGGTAGGTTTGCGCATGGCAAATGTGCACGCCCAAATTAGGTAATCAGAAGAAATGGAACCCCAGTAATTACATGTATAAACCATGTATTTAACATATATTGCATAATTGTATGCATTTTTCAGAAAAAGTGGTAGTTTGGTAAACAGTGACATCAACGTTTGGTCTGTAAAATGTCCAAAAGTAAAAGAATGGGAGATAAATATCCCAAAGTCTCCACATTTTATTGTTGACATATTAGTCAAAGGTTTGCACAGAGCGATATATCTTTGTGTTGCACCATAAATCAGAAAATACTGCATTAAAAAAGTCATTTCCTGCATGTTTTTGCAGTGTGATATAAATAATGTACAAGCTTTTTGGCTTTTCGTTTGTGGTCCTCTTTCAGTTGAGACACTGTAGAATGCTTCCGGAAAAGACCAAACACTGGATGTCTTTCAGTCGCCAACATGTGTTTTCGAGACACTGATATTAACGGGGAAACCCTCCAGGACTCAAATGCCTCGTCTCTGTTCCCCTAAACTCATTTGGGAGTGATGACTGATTATTGTCAGTCCCGGGGGACTGTGGCAGGCTGGCTTGACTATGTAGAGGCTGGCTTGACCGCAGTCCCGGGGGTAACGCTGCCCTTCCTCTGCACGTTGTTTCTTTTTCAGAAACAGACACGCTGCAATCGGTTTCCGCTAAAAGTTGAGTCCAGTGTCTATGGAGTGTCATTTTTATTTTTTATAATTTGGGAAGAATGAAATTCGGTAGGAAAAGCCAGCTAAATCGGTAGGCGGTAGAAACATGTCAAAAGTGGTAGACTACCGCCCAAATCGGTAGGGTTGGCAGTTATGCCTATTAGCTGCATAATGTTTATGATCCTTCATGAGCAGAACTTCCTTTGGGACATAAGGTATAATATAGCTTGATCTCAGGACCTATTTGCCTAGCCAGCATCCATGTAAACTGCCCCTCCCCTTTAGTCTTTATGGTAAACAACAAATTGATACAAAAACTGCCACATACATATTCCGAAACAAACATCCATACCCTGAGAAGCAAACATTAGGAACGGGAGAAAAGGGAGCAAAGATGTTAGGAAAAGGCAGGCATGCTGATTGGGTTTTCAGAGCGAGCAAAACCGGGAGATTTCAATCAAGATTTCTGACAGTCTATTAGGATTGGCATAGGTTATCATTACCTTGTGTGTCGGCATCCTAATGCATGTTTTCCTTATCGACGTTTAGCACATTGATAACGCCGGAGAACAGCTAAATGTCATTCTCTGGGTAAAAGTAGGCCTATATGTGTCTGGCAAACAATGCAGCTGTCTTTGAAATGAGCAGGTTTATCATGCGGCGACATATTTTGAGCGTCAAGATTGAAGTAATTTCTCCAATTTTCCTCTTGTAAACATCACTGTACCTACAAAATATCATAACAGGAGCTTGAAGTGTGTGTTTGGTAGTACAACAAATGGCAGTGGTTAACTTCAAGGACATTTCAGCTTTCTTTCTAAATTGCTCAATATCCTCATGTTATTGACCGCAACAAAAACCATGTATTACTACTAGGGCTGCACGATATATCCTGTCGTGACGATAATCGCGATATGCGCATGCGCGATATTCACATCGCGTGGACGTTTAAAAAAAAAAAAAGGACTTGCGATATTAAGTAAGTAACTAAAACACGTCATGTTACAATTATTTTGCTGCTTGCTACAAAAGGAAAACTTGCGCATGTCAGGGGTACTTGAGTGAGTGACATGCAGACTCTGCATGCACAGCAAACCACCAATAACAATCAAATCTCCAAAGCAAACGGACCCGGTGATTAAAGGTAAAAACACTGAATAAAGTAGTTTCATGTGTTTCTCCAGGGCAGTTCGGCGCTGCTAACCGAGCTTTAGTGCTGATCACTAGCTGGCTACACCGCTCCTGTCTTCAGCTTAATGTCAACAAAACAGTTGGAATGTTTTTCACAAAAAGAAAAGGCAATATTGTGCCAAATATAAGCATCTCAGGTGAACATATTAACATTGTGCCTCAGGTTAAGTACCTTGGAATCATTATTGACTCTAATTTAACATTCAAAACACAAGTCAAAAAAGTGACCGAAAGAGTCAAGTTTAGCCTAGCAAATTTTAAATACATAAGAAACACAATGACATTGAATTCTGCCAAATTATACATGAATGCCATGATCATGTCACATCTTACATACTGTCTCACAAGGTGGGGGCAAACTAACAGCTCCACACTGAAGCCACTAGCAACCCTGTACAAACAAAACCTC
>NW_011348503.1:130446-130652 GCF_000735185.1 Notothenia coriiceps
CCTGCAGTCCCTCCCCTCTCAAGCACGCTGTCGCTCTAAGTGCCTCCCCTCTCTCGTGCACGCGCTAGCTGCCAGAGCATGTGAGAAAACGAGAAGCATGGCTGCAAGTGGGAGTGCCTGCCTGTCTGTAAGAAATGTATTAATTTTATTTCATATAAATTCTTGTCATTTATTTTATTTATTGTTCTTATTGTTTAAAAGTTTGT
>NW_011348503.1:130712-133858 GCF_000735185.1 Notothenia coriiceps
ACATACACATACCACCTTCACAGCTCACTTAAAAACATGGTTCACTGAGAACTACACCTGCACACACTAGTCTGTGATGAGTATGGCGTGAGTGTTACATGTTGTTTTACATGTTGTGTTACATGTTGTGATCATGGATGTTGCCCCTCGTTTCTGTTATGTGATTGTGATGTGCTATATGTGATATGTACTGTATGTAGTAACGTGTGTTGTTTATTGTTCTCTTTTATCCTCACACCGGTATCTATTTGTCTTTCCTCCTTTTTATTTTATTTTATATATTTTCTTACTAACTAATGCTGTTGATATATTGTAATTTTAAGGGTGTCTATTACCATCTGGCCGGGGACAACAGCTGGAAATTAGCCATGTCGGCTAAAGCTGCACCATTTACTGTTTTTGTGACAGTTCATCGATGGGGACTGTCCACGACACTATGAATAAATAAACTAAAAACTAAACTAAACTAGCTCAGCTTGTTGCTCTGATAACTTAAGATCCAGAAGTCCGTGACTAAAAAATCCTTCATCCGGTTAAATATAGTTTAAAAAATACCAATTGTATAGCATTAAAGTTCAAGAAAGGATGGTTTGCGGGAAAAAAAACGGTCTTTTCTTCAATTCCTGTATGTTTTCATATCGCAATATATATCGCATGGGGGGGGGGAAATCGCAATGTCAGTTTTTTCCAATATCGTGCAGCCCTAATTACTACCATTATTAATTGATTTGTTTCCATCTTTCGGTAAGATAACATTTAAGCTGACCCTCAGATATTTGAAAACTTCTAAACATAAGTGCGGTCAAGCTAATGCCGCCATGTAAAATAGAGTTTTTTTATGTTAATCAATCTTGATTCATTACCAAAAGAATATGAGCGATGCGCACAGCTACCTAATGAACACCTCTCGTTCTGATCATTAAATCGCTGCAGCCTTCTGAAGCCAGCAGGACAGATACCTTAATTAGCTAGCTTGGTTAAAAATATTGTGTACGTTAAGCAGACAGTGCTTTTACCGGCAACCTGCAATCCACAATGCTAACCCAAGATGAACTCTTTTTAAATCTCCAGGTGACGTATCCAAGCCAAGCCTGGCAGCCTCTTGGCGAAGAGAGCTACTTATCATTCCAGCTCCCCAAGTACGGAATGCAAGGGAGATGAGCAAACAGACAAATGGATGAAATGATACAGACTTGGAGACGATCTAAGGATGTGTATGGATATGCAAATAGAGGATTAGAGGGAAGTGGGCATGAAGAGGGGAGGGACTGACGGAGAGACAAAGTGAGCGAAGACAAGAACATGCTACTCGACACCGGGAGATTAAACAGGTTTCTTGGCTTGGTGACGTTATATGAAACACAGGGCAATTTGGAGAAGCCCTGTCTTACTCTAAACTGCACAATAAACTCATACTGCTACATTCACTTGAGTGAAATGATTCTTCCAACTGTCTTTGGAATGTTACAGGATTTTCAACCGCTCACATGCAGGTAAAGATCAGATTTTATCACTGTGTTTATTCGCAGTAGTCTTAGTCATAGTGGTAGAATTATACTAAGTGTTGTAGGTTCTCATCCATTCTGAAAAGCATGGGAACGAGAAATAGCAAGCTCATTCTGCGTTTTACCGTTAGAACGACAAAAATACACACTCAACGTGATGCAGTTAATTGAGGTAACTCAGGAAACAACAAAAAAAGCTGACTTTTAAAAGAAGAGTGAAGTATTCTAAGGTCAGAGAAAAGACTTACTAGATAGAGTTTAGTCACTTAAATGGAAAAATAAAAAACATTAAGGAACACCTTAATGCAGGTATTTTTCTCAAAATGCAACTCATAAACGAGCATAACGGTGGTTTGTTTAAATAACTTAAATGTACTTGAAGTGTTCAGCTGTTTTATCTTTGAAAAAACAAGAATCGGATAGGCGCTCGTGATGGCAGACACTTCATTTTAAATGACTAAGATCTCGGATCGGGACTCCCCTTTATTTTTATTAGTCAATTTATTGAACATGTCAGAAACAAAACATACAACAATAATAATAATATATACTGTATTTATTTTTTACTTATAATAATAATTATAATAAAGTACAAAATCTTTGAATAAAAAATAAATAAATTCTCAAAGAGTCTCTGTTATATTCAACAGGGGCAAGCTTAAAATAACTTTTCTGGTCCTACCCCCTCTAGCGTACATTTTCCTTATAAATAAGATATTAGGTCATCGTCATCAGCGTCATGTTTGTCTTGTTTTTTTTTTCTCAAAACAATCAAAAAGAAATAATTTTACAATTACAAGAAATAACAAATATGATTTTACAGATCCTGCTCATAACCATTCATGATTTGGCTCCTAAATAATACTTTCAGTTTAGATAATTCAGTGCATCATTACAGTTATTCCACAGACTAACACCTTTTGATGAGATGCAATGAAGTTTGGAATTTGTTCGTACGGGTGGTTTTTTGAAAATGCAGTTTCCTCTCAACGTGTATGTTTTCTCTCCATGTGAAAAGTCCCTGGATATTATGAGGTAATTGTTGATTTGCGGCTTTGAACATAATTTGAATAGTTTTATAGTCAACCAGGTCTTGTAGTTTTAGTTTGATAAATAATTCATTTGTTGGTTCTCTGTACGTAGTTTTATGTATAATTCGTATGGCTCTTTTTTGCAGGACGAAGATAGGATGTGTATTTGTTTTGTATGTGTTCTCCCAAACTTCCACACAGTACATCATGTATGGAAGTATGAAGGAGCAGTACAGCATAAACAAGGAAGCTTGATTCATTAGGTCTTTGGCTTTATTCAGAATTGCTATTGATTTGGATATGTTGGCTTTGATATAGCTTATATGTGGTTTCCAACTTAATTTATTGTCTATGATTACTCCAAGGAATTTTATATCCGATACTCTGTCTAATTGGACGCCATTTATAGTGAGTTTCTTCTCTGTGTGGGTTGATCGATTCCCAAATATTATGAGTTTGGTTTTACTTGCGTTCAATGTTAATTTATTTTGATCAAACCAGATCTTCATCCTGCTACCGTGTCAAATGCTTTTTTAAGGTCCAGAAATATCCCAAACAGTCAATATCTACATACCCTTGTGTAACGGATTCCGTTACCTTTTTATCTATT
>NW_011348503.1:133900-142642 GCF_000735185.1 Notothenia coriiceps
GTTTTTGATACTTCACATATATTGTTAATATACAGAATAAATAATAATGGCCCCAAGACTGAGCCCTGAGGCACCCCACATGTGACCTGCAGTAGTTGTGGCTTTGCAGTAGTTATGGCTTTGTAGTTCAACGTACTGTTCCCTGTTATGTAGGTAGCTCTAATGCCATATCTCTGTAGTTTTTGAATTAATAATTCATGGTCAACCATGTCAAATGCTTTTTTAAGGTCCAGAAATATCCCTATTGTATATTCTTTCTTTTCTATTGCCTTAGTAACATGTTCCATAACTTCTATAACTGCAAATGATGTGGTTCTGTTAGCTCTGAAACCATATTGTTGTTCATAGAGTATTATGTTTGGTGATGAAGTCATTTTGAACAACAATATGGTTTCAGAGCTAACAGAACCACATCATTTGCAGTTATAGAAGTTATGGAACATNGGTGTTTGATAGCGTCGTCACCTCAAACACAAACACACAGACTGGAGTTTAACAGACTGTCTCAGCCTATTATTTTCCGTCTGATGGAGACTTCATACTGACTTCACATGTTCCACATATTTTAGACATTATTGTTGACGTTTTTTTTTTTTTCAAAAGTTTGCAATTAAAATATTCGGCTGCTTTTCAAAATGCTTTTACTTTATTTTCTCTTCTTAATACACATTCATTCACTACTACAGTGCATGACATTAAGGATTTTGGGAGATGGCCCTGTGGGCCATCTAGGCTAATTTACAGAGGGCCCTGAGCCCAATAGAGGTTGCCCTGAAAAATGCGCGCGGACGAAATGGCACGAAGAGTTTGGGGGGACTCCCCCTAGAACAGGGGTGGCCAACCAGTCAGAGGTTAAGAGCCACATTTTTTCTATGTTACTGCAAAGAGCCACATCAAACACACAGTCACTGATACCGCTTGTTTCAGTTTTTTGTTTTCTGCAGACAAGATTTCAACCACGTCANAGAGTATTATGTTTGGTGATGAAGTCATTTTGTCTTGTATAGTAGATTTTTTCCAGTATTTTACAAAACTATGAGAGCAATGAAATTGGTCTATAGTTTGACAGTACATGTTTATCTCCAGATGTATGTATTGGTATGACTTTAGCAGTTTTCATTTTATTTGGAAATACACCGGTTTGTATTGGCTGATTACAGACGTGAGTTAGTGGTTTGGCTATACATTTGATAATGTTTTTAACTGTATACATGTCAATATCATGACGGTTTGTAGACCTTTTACTCTAAAGTTTTTTAACCGTGTCAATAATTTAATTTTCATCAGCCCCCCTTAAGAATATAGTTTCCTTCACATATATATCTTTACTTTCTACACCTTCACTACTACCGGTATTTGGAATTTCCCCAGCTAAACAGGGACCAACATTGACAAAGTACTTATTGAATTCTTCAGCAACTGAGGTCATGTCATAGATTATTGTGTTATGTTTTGACAGAAAACTGTTTGGGTATTGTGCCTTTCCATTTCCTTTATTAATAATGATAATTAATACATTCCATGTGTTTTTAATGTTATCCTCCAATCATTTCTTGTAATGATCCATTTTGCTACATCGTATTATCTTTGTTAGTTTGTTTTTGTATGTCTTGTATTTTTGTTCAGCCTCTACTGATCTATTCTTCAAGAAGTCTTTATATAATTTATTTTTCGTTTTATATGCATTTAATATTCCCTTAGTGATCCATGGTTTTTCAGCATATTTTTGTTTCAAAATCTATTTTACACGAGGACAATGTTTTTCATACAGCCCTGATAGAATATGTAGAAGTGATTCGGCTTCATTTACATCTGGTACATACACTTTGTTCCAGTCTTGTTTAGGTCATTCTTCTTTAAGAGAATGAACAGACTCTGGTGTTTTGTGTCATGTGTTATTTTGACTGTTTTGGTGTTTTTTTTGTTACTAGTACAGTTCTGTATATGACCTTCAATAAACAACTATTTCTGTACCCTTGACTGCACATTGCCAAAAAGAGTACCAGAGGAACGTCATGTGATGCTATTGTCCTCATTCTGCTGACACAGTTGTCAGCTTATCTCTTGGGTGAAACTGGAGCTCCTAGAGTCTGTACTCCGAATCAGATTCTACCGTTGCTAGACAGATGTTGCTGTGTTGTAGTTCATAACTCTCTCAAGATTTGATTGGCAGTCCATGCCAGACAGCGACAGGTTGCTATAATTACTGGTTGTGAGGCTGTATGCGCAAAACAAACACAAGTCGACACAACATTCTACGGGCTGCACCATTCATCTCAACAGAGGCAACATCCTCAGAGTTGTGCTAACATTATTCAATCACGGAAGTAATTGATGTATTTTTTTTTTGTTGCAGCTACGGGCAAGCTCGGGGGAAGGAGCTTTTGTCAGTGTGCTTTTTTCCTGCCTCACTCTTTCTTTTCCCTCACCACCTGCCACATGTTGCTGTGGCAGACAAGCGACTGCAGAGATGAGGGGAAGAAAGCAGCGAGAGGAAAGTAAGGGATGTGATGAGAGAGGCAAGACACCGGGAGAAACCTAGAAAAAAACTGAAACACAGGGACAGTGAGATGACTGCATTGAAACAGGGAGTCGAAGTGAAGGAGGAAGAGGAGTGAAGGAATAAGTAATATACATCTCAACAAAAAAATATGAAGGTGAATATGTGACAGTCGTGCTGGCAGATATCCTTTCACCACTGAAAGGCTGACACTAATGCGTGGTTCAAGAAATATAGACGAAGTGCAGTGATTAAGACATAAATCCTAAACAGATATAACAAAAGTTAACACTATTCTACTTCATATTACTTGTAAATATTGATTTTTATTTACAATGCAGGCCAAAGAAAGGTCAAGGGTGGACTAATAGTACCCTGAACTTGTCTGAGTATATACAAAAGCAAGTACAAGAAATACATCTGAATAATTTAGATGCGGGAATAATTATTGATAAGTGACATTCAACAACTTCCTGAAGTGTTGCAAATGTTGTTCATAAGATTAGCAAAATAAAGTATTCACTTTCTTACTAAAAGTAACAAAGGGTTGATACCACTCTCGTGTCTGTGCAAATAGTTTCGCTTAGCATGAAGACTGGACAAAGTTAGCTTGGCTCTGTCTAAAGTTAAACAAATTGCATTCTAGCACTTCTAAAACTCACTAAATAACACATTGAATCTATTTTGCCTAACCATCTATTTAACTTTTTATTTAAGTAAAGCTATGTACTAAAATGAGATTAGTATTAAGACTAGAAGCAAGGATGTATAATGAGCCAAGAAACCAAATAGCTTTTTTGAGTGGATCAGATTTCCCGTTCGGATACACTTTATGTTTCGGTTATGAAAGTTATGGTTAACACTGCGTGATGGAGCATTTGTCCGAAATCCATGTAATGTTGGAATAATTGTATAAATAACTTCCTGACTGGGAAATAACCTGGTCAACTTCCGTGAAGTTTGGATAACAACTCATAAACAGCTGTAATTGTGTTGTAACACGTTGAGAAATAAAATGAAACACACCATCTTTGGAGCATATATGCTGTTTTCAAATGATGACTTCAGGTCCATAAATACACCCGAGTTCTGACCTTTGCAGAATTAGGAAATGGGAACATCTGAGGAGCACATGAATGCACCATTGTCCATGACGCATGTCTGCAATCTCAGATTGCCTTCTACTTTACACTGGGAACACTAACCATGTTCTATTTTATGTTCACCAAAGCCAGCCACCTGCTCTTGTTTTGCACCTCATGGATAGACATGAGATGACAATTTACAAGGTACAGGTACTGTAATTCTTTGTTGACTCCACTTCTAAGTGGTATGGGTTATATTTTCCCCTTGATACAGTAATTGCACTGGACACCAGCTGCTACTTAGATTTCAAGTATTTATCAAGCGATTAGTAATCAAACTCAAGATCTGAGGAAAATATGTTCAACGACAGCCCATTTCCCTTGCCGCAAAAGCCCACGACACCAGAGCCCTGGCTCCATGATATTATGTGACCGGTGGTGAGATTTGACCCATTTGTATGTTGCTGAGCGCACCACAGTAGGAGGAAGGGCCATTCTTCTGCCATCTGCTCCACACAGAGCCACATTTGCCCACTGCCCCCATTGATTTCAACTGGCTGGAGGTGCAACTGCTGAGCCAGTCAAGACACAAGGAGGGGCATTCAGGTCCTGCCAGGTCCTGCCAGCTCCGACGCTCAGCTCCGCTACACAAGCTCAATTGTACAAATCGGAGGGCCAAAAACTAAATAGATGATGGGGAAAACAAATGAAGGAATAATGAGCTGTTCAGAATACATGATAATTGGCAATACATCTGTTTGTCATTTTGCTGAACTTTGTTGTAAAAAAACTAAGAAACCCAACTGACTAATTAGACATAGGTTACATGGCTAAATGTAAATGTTTCATTATTTTGTGAAGCCAGTGCATTTGCCAGCAAGGGCAAGCATCATCAGCGATTGGGCCTAATTAAATCTGGGTTTATCTGCACACAGCGAATGAACCTTGATGTTCGGTGCCATCTCATTAAATAACTGTAATGATTAGATGGATGGAAAGATAGATGACTGCTCGGATGGATGGATGGATAAAGAGTCAGAAGACATGCAAGCTTTCAATGTTGCTGTCAAAACAAGCCTGAGACGAACAAGAGCAAAAATACGCAGACGCAGTCGAGCAACAGCTGGCTACTGACAGGAGTGTCAACCTGACCAGCGTCTCTTTATTGGACACGTCATGCGTGACCGTCGTGATGCTGCTCAGTTTAGAGTGCCCACAGACAAGCAACAGGGGAAAGGAAGTTGTTTCTGTCAGTGAGTCAGAGGCTGACAGAATGAGACAGTGCTTTCTCTTAAGAAGAAATAGTTGCCAGTTTGTTGGAGAAACACAACCAAACCCATGCTCCAAGTCATTAAGGTGACTTTGGCGTCAACTTAGCCAAGTTTTCATACACTCCTGAACAAAATCTTAAGACCTTTTTTTATAAACAGAACTTAAAGTGTCAAAAATAAACTCAGTAGTGGGTAGCCCCACTGTTGTTGTTGATAACTTCGAAATTTCGTTGAGGCATTCTTGATGCAAGCATGCATCATGTTTGCATCAAGCATGCTTAAGATTTTGCACAGGAGTGTATTTTCTAAATCCACATAATTTAAATGTAATTCACAACCATTTAACTTCATACTGTTGAGCTTGTTATCAGTTCAGTCAAGAGTATACAGTAACAGCACAAAGTGTGGCTGCTAGTGCCTGCCAGCTCTCATTCAATGTTGGCAAGGTTAGGCTTTTACAGAGTATTTTCAGACGTCTTTTTTGAACAATATCTGTCATTAAGGCTAAATATTCAACTATGAGTAGGCGCATGGCAGTTATTCAGATGTGACTCAAGGAATAACAACTAATTGGCTGACCATGACTAAAAACAATTTTTAATATCGCTTCTTGGAGCGATACCTTGTTCTAAATCTGCAGAGTTGAGTCTCACCCAAGAGAAACGGGCCATCCCACAGTTCTCTCTTCCCGCCTTTGTTAGCTCTCTTCTTGGCGAGCCTCTTCTTTTCCAATGTTTTTATAGCATCTTGCCTCAAGCTATACATCGTATGTGTGTGTTGCCTTGTGTTCTGTAATCTACACATATCATGAGTTTATCTGTGCATGTGCATTAACCTGTCACATATACTTTTACTGCTGCCCTTCCTGCTATGTGTGTGTGTGCCAAACAGTGTGTGTTAGTGCTTGCCTAATATGCTTTTATTGGCTCTCTCAGGTTATCCTGTTGCTGAGACATTAGCATAGCAGTGCTAAAGCGGCAGAGGGATACGCAACCAGTGATACACACAGGAGCATGTTGTTTAATACCTTCCCTTCCATTAACTCTCAGGGTGCTTGCTTGTGTGTAAAAGCATGCATACGTGTGTGTCTGATCAAGTGTGAGTGTGTGTATAAGAATTTCCTCGAGGGGCCCTCTGGAAGACAACAAACACTTCAAAGGATCCCTCCGCGATACTGAGCATGATATCTGCCCGAAGACACAAGGTTTAAGCGCTGATCCGCCACTGTTTTCTTTACGATTAGCCAGGCGGAAGAGCAAAATGTCATTTAGTATAACACTGTTCTGGTGGATTTGTACCGCTGTTTGTCTTCTTAAATCTACAACAGAGGACTTGGCAAATGAACCCGAGCCCTATGAATAAAACAACAGGGGAGGAGAGAGGTGGTGAGAGAAAAGCCTCGCTGGGTTTGAGCGTTTGAGGAACAGCGTGGTACAGAAGGCGGCGTGATTGGAGCCGACAGTGGCAGCCGGCAGTCACCTGCACGAGAGGAAAACTCTGGTCTGCTTAGAGGGGCTTTTAGCGTTCCATCAGCAAGGGAGCGTTTTGTCAGGTGTGTTAACACGTAAGCCTGTGTGGCTTTTACTTTGCTGCAGCGCTGACGGCAAGGACAAGCTGTTGGCTTGTTGCACTCTGTTCTTCACTGCTGTGACCCAGAACACACACTTGATCATTAGAGTTATTCATCACGGCTTCTGACACTTCATAACTGGCTGTGTGCAAAGGATGTTCCCATGCGGCAAAGCCTGGCTCCTGGAGAACGACCTGGAACAGCAGTTCTACAGATGCATCTGATTTTTATTATTTTACAGAAAAATTAAAACAAAAAATGTTGCATTTGATCTATGACTCTTCAGGTGTTTATGTTGCTAGGTCTTACAATGCTAAGATGAAATACCATGGAATTTTGTTCAGACATTCTACAGGATGAATCCTAGTGACCTTAGTGGTCCCTTGTGTTTTCTTCAAACTCCATCATGAAGGTTATTTATTTTCCTTTTTTAGTCTTATGTCTGGATAACTGTAGGATATTCTCACAAAATGTGGTACTGATATCCCCGGCTCTTTGAGAATAGGGATGTCCCGATCACCTTTTTTTGCTCCCGATCCGATTCCGATCATTTGATTTTGACAATTTGCCGATACCGATTTTTCCCTATCCGATCTTTATGCAATGCATTAAGAGAAAAAAAGAAAAAAGCATTNATGAGAGGTAACATTTTATTTATGGTATTATTTCCACATATTTCTCTCCATTCTTCCTTCTGCCAACGGTGTCGCAGTTTCTCGTCTCTCCCGTTTTTGTGCTTAGTGCGTACGCATGGGTCAGAGTGGAGGACCGCACATTTTCCCGTCAAGTTAGTTTTTTATAAATCGCAAACAGTGCGTAGAAACTGGCGTACGCCATCTTTTGTGTGTACGCACCGTTTATAAATGAGGCCCCAGATATCAAAGCAAACTCCTTGTATGTGTAAACGTACCTGGCAATAAACTTGATTCTGATTAACTGTTAGAAAGTGAGTTCGAACAGTTAAAATGGGTTCACATAGTCACAAAGATTAATGCGGAGTACTAATAGAAGAGCACACATCATTATATTGCAGAAACAGAGGCAAACTAGAAGAGTGTTTCTTCAAGGAAATGTTAATACAAGTTTGTAGGTGAGGTTGTACAAATAATGATGGATTCACACTGCACATTTTAAAGACATGTGTTTAACACCTTCTATGAAAAGTGAATTACTTTAAAAAGTGTCGACCAAGAGGCCACCAGTGTCCATTGTGTGTGAGTGAGTGAAGGTTTGCTGGGGTGGTCTCGGCCCTGAGACAACAGCTCTTTACCCTGGACATTGTCCATGTCTTTGTGAGAAGGCCTCGCTGAATTAGCCTCTGCCACCTCTCACAGCCCACTCTGCTCCGTCGCATCACTATGAATAGATGTCTATTGTTGTGCTGCATAATGTAACAATTTAATTATTACGTCATTGCAGAAGTTAGACTCACAACCCAGACCTCGTGCGGGGAGGAAGAAGGCGTCCAGGGGTGTGAGGATGTAGCGGTAGCCGGAGTCAGAACAGGTCACCTCTGAAGGCTGTACTATCAGCCCCCAATTAGACCTAATTCGATTGCTAGTCACCCTTTAATTCAGCTCGGCTAATAGAGTTTCCTGCTGTCAGACAACTGTGTGCAAAATAATGAAAAAATACTGTATTTGAGGTGTGAGGCTCTGTTGTTTCACACTCGGAGAAGCTCAACAGAAATACCAATTAAGCGGAAGCCTGGGCATCAGAGTCAACAGGAGAGAAAGAAAATGAGAGAGAAAGAAAGAAAAGAGGGAAGCCGGGAAGCAACACGACACAACAAGGCAAAGACACAACTAAAGGTACAGGAATGTAATATTTGTCTTTGAAGCGCATGGTTAAAAGGTAACACAATGCTCAGGCATTATTGACATTCTTCTATTAATTTGTAACCAGCTGATCAGGGTATTCAGTGGTGTGTTCTCTGGAAAGCAAGGAATTACAAAATTAATCACACGTCATCCCAGCTAAAAAATGTTGGTTCTAAAAATATTCTGAGAATGTTACAGTCATTGTTCTAGGAAGGTTTTCAGCGGGAAGTTTTAGTTTGGTTCCCAGAACGTTCTTCTGAAAGGTAGGATAACGTTCTCTAAAAACATTCTTAAAATGTTTGGTGATAACATTGTTAGAACATTATGCCCTACTGCTCTTAAAACGTTTTCAGCGGGAAGCTTTTATTTTGGTTCCCAGAATGTTCTTCTGAAAGGTAGGATAACGTTCTCTAAAAACATTCTTAAAATGTTTTTGATAACATTGTTAGAACATTATGCCCTACTGTTCTTAAAACATTTTCAGCTGCAAGTTAGA
>NW_011348503.1:142667-147432 GCF_000735185.1 Notothenia coriiceps
TTACTGGTACAAGTTCAGAATTTCAGAGGACGCCGCATTGAATAAAAAAAAGAAAAAGATCCCCGATTTTTTTTCTCCCGATTCCGATCTTTTGAAAATCACGTGATCGGCTCCGATCCCCGATCACGTGATTGGATCGGGACATCTCTATTTGAGAATGAATAATAATTACTTAATCGACACCCTGACCATTCATTTAGCAACTGAGCAAATCTCCACCTCTACACTATACATTGACATTAAACTTTGCACAGTCTCCTTGACAATGACTCCTAATGACTTCACCCCCTAACTTTTTTTGATGTTGACATTTGTGGTTTTGAGTCAAATATCTGTTTGATTCATCTGCTCCCACCATCTCAAGCTGTTTTCATGTAATCAGGAAAAGACAAAATCTCAAGAATCTCACAAATTATTCTAACACAGACATGGGGGTCATTAGTCCAGGGAGACTGTTTGGCCCTGTGACATTTCAACCAGCTCATTCAATGCTTCCTCACTAATGAATATGTTTGTGTCTGGCCAAAGAGAGCCTGCGTAATTTCTCTCTCCTTTTATCACAAGGATGCAGGCCGACGCAGCCATGGCATACGTTCAACACTCTGCGGGGACAGACAAGCAGCCTCTGCCAACAAGATGGAGTGTTTATGTATTTCCCACCTCTCTGTTAATATTCAAAACCCTCAGCCCGCTGGCACTGTGTGTGTGTGCCTGCGGTACACAAGGCGCTGCTTTAGCATGATACCCTATCTCGCTGGTATTGATGACAATTCAATGGGCCCTCCTGACCCACTGGTTCTAATCACCATCATAATCCACCCACTCACTATTGCTTGCCTCCTCCATAACAGACCGCTGGTAACTGCATCACCAATGGGCTCATTAACTTGTTGTGTCAAGGGTAGCCTATTTATGGTGGAGGTAGGTTGGTGGACATTTATCAGTCCAACACTTGCCCATGCACATTATTCAATTGTGTAGGAGGTATTTTGGCCAAGGAAACCCAGAAAGAATATTGTGATTGCTTCACTCTTCGCCTCCATGTGAAGTGATTCTCAGCTATTCATATCATTTGCATATTCAAATCTCCTTTCTCTTGTACGAGAAACACCAAATAACTACAGTGACTGCATCAACAGCAGCTTGTTTTATTAATGTTCCACTATCATCCAGGTTAATACAACTTATTTTACCAGGGAGTCAGACACTATCAGATAGGAGAGAGTTGGTGGAGAAACACATCCAAGCATTAATGGATCATTAGAGGCATCCTTTGGCTGATAAAGTCTTGGATGATATCCCAATGTAATAAAATGCACTAGCAAGGTTTTACATGAAGCTTTGAGGCCGACTGCCAGCAGTCATAGAGTGGCACATTCAGACTAAACAAGAATATTAAAAGCCAAGTTCACACTACAAGTCTTTAAAGTTGTCAGATTGCTGTACTGTTCACAATACAGAGCTCACTGTCTTGTTTTTGGAAGTCTTTAAGTCGTTTGGGTTCTCACACTACAAGATCTTTCACCAGAAGGAATCCCTGATGAATATGTCTGCTCTCCGAGCTACGCTTTGATACAACGCCAGATATAATGTGATGCTTATAGATTGTTGGAACACGTGTTCACAACATAATCCTGTTTCCACGCTTCTTTACCAGTTCCCCTTTGTATATCTGTCTCTATGACACCCTATGTGTTTACACTGCTTCTAGGTGCATTGTGTCGTTTTGTAGTTGTGTGTCTCTGTCTAGCTGCATTGTGTGTCTTTGGAGTAGTTTTTATATCTATTTGTAGTTGTTTTGTGACTGTTATAGTTTTCAGTGTCTCTTTTTAATTAGTATTGAGTGTCTTTAGTAGTTTTGATTATCTTTTTAGTAGTTTTGATTTTCTTTGTAGTAGTTTTGATTTTCTTTGTAGTAGTTTTGAGTCCCCTTGTAGCAGATTTTGTGTTTCTGTAGCCACTTGTAAGTTTCTTTAATTGTTGTGCATCTTGTGGTTGTTTTGAGTCACTTTGCAATCATTTTGTGTCACTGGTTACTGATTTCTTAGCGAATTTTTTTTTTCAATTCAGTTTGAGGTTAATGTTTAACTCCAGTTTGATGGTTAGCCCAAATACTACATTAGTCCTGCAAAAACCATCTGCCAAACCAGAGATGAGGGGGAAGTGGAAGGCAATCATCGCTACATTTTATTAACAACTCCATTTAAATGGCTTAGTGGCAGCAGCAATCTGCAGAGGGCACCTTCAGCAATCAACAGCATTTGAGCACAGCTGCCATGTGAGGTGCAGTATGGGTAGTAGGGAGAGCTGAACAATGCGATTAATCCTTCTGGATAAGAGAAAAAGAAGAAATTTCTACAGACGTGCCACCACCTATTTGCTATACACAGGTCCGTTTGAATAAGTGCTTCATTTAATAATAACTGATTGAGGAGAATTCTGAACAGTGGCTGGTAAAGCACTGGTGACACACTCCCTCCCTTTCTCTCTCTTCTGCCCGCTATTCCTCCTCTCTCCAGAAATGTATTTTGTGCTTGAGTGAATTAGGTGATCATTTTTTTATCTTACATGCCGCGCTGGCTTCTGGAGTTTCTAGCTCCAAGGAAATTGGAAGGGAAGAAGAAGTCGAACATTTATCGCATGCCGAGGTTAATCTCCTGAAATGGTGGGATTTGGTCAGAGAGGAAGTGGAAAATCCACGCTTTGCCACAGTTATTTTTTTCTTTCCCTCCCTCGCTCTCTCCATTCTCCCTTCCTCATGGTGGAAGTAAAATCCTTGGAGCTGAACAGTGGTGACAAGACGGAGTAGCAATGCATAAATTAAGGCAGTGACTGTACTCATCACTCACTGTCTGATGTGCTGATAATACTCTGTGCTGTGTGATCATCTTTCATTGCTGTTGTTAATGCCTCAAAGGTTAGCACCTGTCCTGTTGTGTTTTGTCTTGCTGCAGTGCATGTGAGATGTTTACTACCACGTGGCTGCAGATGGCTAATAGGAAAGGAGTGCTGCCTATTGCTCAACTGCAGGCAAGAAAATCAAGAATCATGTGACAATTAGAAACTGAATGCAGGTGTCTTGTTTAATTGCAGTGATGAATAAACACATCTCAAATTTGTGAGTGAGGATTATTTAGTTTTACGTGTTTTTGGCAGTTCAATATCCAGTCAGTTAAGACAGGTCCATGTCAGGTTACAAGTTTTGATAAGGAAATGGCTAGCCCTGATAAAAGTTATTTTCTTTCCAAGCTTTTAAAATATTTGACTTGAAAACATTTTAAACTGAGTGTTTATTAAGTAGCTGTTCTGGAGCTTAGATCATATTAAATGATCCTCATAAGCGGATGGAGTTTTAGACCCATGGAATTGTGCATTTTGAACAACCCTTTTTCGTCCATGTTGACTTAAAACTTGAGTTTCAAAGTTTATTCTGAAAATTCAAAGCAGCAGCTGGCTTAATAAAAAAGTAACCCGCTGTCAAGTTGCATCAATGTCTATCCAAATTGTTATAACTTCATTTACATATCCTATTAGTCATTTCTGGTAAATGATCATCATTTGCATAGTTTTTTAGTTAAAAGATACAAATATAAGAAACACACTAACATTTTTACTCTCAGCTTTGCTTTTCATATCTCAAGACAAGTCGCAGAGGTTGTAATTCTCAAGTGTTCTTTTTTGTAACTTATGCTATGTCCAGTAGTCCAAGTCTCAACTCCACTGCCATTTACACAAAACAATTCTAGCCATAACTTTCTCGTGAATATAAAGTACTGATGGCAGCCATAAACTGAAGAAAAGCAACTTGAAAGTCTTCTCTCTTTGCTATAGTGGAGGTTTTCAGCCAGCCTTCTGTACAAGTCTTATGAAAAGTCTCTGGAATGATTGCAGGACATCTGTCAAAAATAATCTTGCAGCCTCCAAAGCACTCTACCTGTTTTTATGGCATCAACGGAAAGCATCAGTCCCCGCTGTGAACGAGTCAATTCCAATTCCATCACCTCTGTACAATACTTTTTTTCTTTCTTTTTACAAAGAACTAGAGAGACCTTTCACAGTAAACACATGCTTGACAAGACGGCGGCTGCTGAAGAGCCCAGAAGCCTCAGATTAAGTGGATTCGGGTAGGAGATTTATACCTGCACTTTATGGCATTTGCAAATGACGGCTTCAGCGGTGGCAGAGTAATTCAATCCTGTCATATTTGTCTTTAGAAACCGTAACAAATTACAGCCAGTTTGTGGCGGAGCACACTCTTCTCTACCACATTCGTGCTTCTCTTCTTTTAGCTTGCCCTTTTTTCCACTTTCGGTCCGCGGAGATAAGTCGATGATGGCAAGATTGCGGGGGCCATCCATTTACAGTGTGGGGCTGGTGACAGGGAGACATGTTTCATTCTACTTCGTGCTGCCTGATGTGACTCCCCCTTTCCCCTCTCGGTCTATTCTCCCTCCTCTGTTCTCCTCCCCTCTCTGAACCCCTCCAGCTTTCACCCTTCCATCACTTTTCTTTCCCTCCTTTTGACTTTCTTCCCCCTCTACTTTCTAGAAGGGTGCCTGTCAGCATAACTCAACTCTTCAGCGCAGGGGACAGGATAGGGGTAATTGGGGTAGAAGTGTGTGTGTGTGTGTGTGGGGGTGTCAATGTGTGTGAGGCGTTGCTTTCATGGCAGACATAACTGCCGTTGTCTTCTCCACTACCTACTAATGAGGTGTGACTTGTGTATGGTGGACAGTTGGGCAGACAATGATACCCACCCACCCAC
>NW_011348503.1:147448-156163 GCF_000735185.1 Notothenia coriiceps
CCCTCCCTCCCTCCCCCACTCCCACCTAAGAGTGACCCTCTCTATTCGCTTCTCCCCTCTTCTTTACCAGTCAAAAGATGCTCATCATTCAAACACACACCGACTGAGGCAGGACCAGAGCACAGTGAGCAGGGTGTCTACACATCGCACATGGCTGCATAGACCACAGCAAACCCCCCCCCCCATTCCCAGTGTCATTACTATCCTATACTTTCTGTAAAAGTCTGGGTCAATGTTAACCATTGAAATTGCTTTGTGGGAGTTGAAGTGCGAGCATGAACAGGAGTTGAGGAGTCAGATTACGTTTTAGAATTAAAAGTGGCTGGAATCATTTGAAGTAGCATTTCTAACTTGTAGGATGTTGAGTTGTCTTTTTTTGTAAATACTGAATGCAGTTGATTAATGTTGAAGAGTATGGGCCGCTAAAGGTAGTTAAATGTCAGCTGAAATCTCCGTCAATAGCAAGTGAATTGTCAGGTTCGAGTAAGCACTGAAAGCAGTTGAATTGTCATTTAAAGAACAAGTTTTAAATGTTACATTTTGTCTTTGAGTTTTAAAAAAATATTTAACTACATTTATAAAAAAGTGCACATCTACAGTATTGTTGGATTGTGCACGTATACCTCATTGTCAGTAGTGAGGGATGCTACCAATACGGAATGATGAGACAGTGTACACAATGAGATGCTTGTTATCGTATATGTCTAATCTGATTCAAACAGTGATCTGTCAACCCAAGTCAAAGCCTCAGCTGGTGGTGTGATATACAGTATTATCCACATGCTCTGTATGCATCCCAAGGATCTATTTATAAAGCATGATTACCTTTAAAACCACACATTGTAGATGGTAGTAATGATGTGTTGTAAACATGGGGGTCAGGTGTTTTTAACCTTAAATCTCCTCTAGACTGCTGCGCAGGATTTCTCTTTTAACCCCAGTGGATAAATATGAATCATACCCTGACCTGCTCTCACCCGACACCTCGGTCGCAGTAATGAGCATTTAGCCGGTTCACTCCCTGTTGCTCAACCTGTCAGCCACTTTAACAAACCACTTGCTTGCCGTGGTAGCTTGTACCTCAGCAGCAAGGCCAGCGGTCTCATCGCTCAACTACAAAAGTGCCTGTGTACAATATCTCCTCTCATTAAGTCAGCTAGAATGTGTCCCCCAGGCAGGAGTCACGCGTAATGTGAAGCCGTCTCATTAGCGCTGTCACGTCACTTTCATTTAGGAGCTATCCGACAGCATTACGCGCCTCTTTGAGCGTCCTGGCCCTCCCGGCCTAGTTCAGCATGTCCAATGACTTATTCCTGCTTAGCGCTTCACATTTCCTTAACTTTCACTCATTACGGATGTATTATAAAAACATATTCCCTGCAGAGTTTAGCCAATTTAATCTTTTGTTGAACGTGTGAGGTAGAGTTGTAATCTAATAAACCTCATTAGCTGAAAATAAGGCTTGATCGAGAGGCCTGCTAACCGCCCTGCTTTGGCCCTGAAAGAAATTACTAATCAATGCCCAGAATATAACTAATTGGCAAAATAGCTTGCGCAGACATTGCTAGGAAAAATGATGGATACATGTCTCTAGCTTTGTTCCTTTTAACTCAAAACTGAAATTATATACACTGCTGAAAATGCGTCACTGTTGTCAATTCATTTACAATTGCCGTTTTGCTAAAGAGATTTACTGGAATAGAATACAACTGTATCAAATGAGTTCCAACTGCCTTTAGAACGTGTAAAACAAATTAAGACAATATTACTTTTGAGCTAAAGAGATTAGAAGACCCTCATAAGGAAAAACAACCCCCAGGCATGAATGGTAATATGAGTGTCTGCAGCAGTGTTTGGTTCTATTCATTCTGACATTTAACTGCTCATTTAGACAGGCGCTAGTGTTTTTACTTCAAACACAACCACTTCAGGGAAACTGCTGTTTGCTCAGACGTTTTGTCGAAAGGCACGCGCAGGAGAGAGATGAGAGGGAAAGTGGCCCTGAGTGTCGGGTTGGAGGTGTTCATCCAGATCAAAGAGGACATTTGAGATGAAACCTGGGTGGCGATTGAGGGCTGGTTATTGATTTGTCCTCGTGGTTGCCCGTCATTGAGAAAAACTAAAGGGGAAATCCCTGGAGGTGATCATTACTACTGAACACATGTCAGTTGGCCCATTAGGGAGTGTGGCTGCCACTCAACTAAATGGTGAAAAAAGCAACACAGGAGGGCATCCAAAAATCAATCACTGGCCAAGTAACTTCATATATCAGATAATCCAGAGGCTCTTTCAAAAGCACAGGGGCAACAAAAGGGATTATATATATTCGTTTAGTTATTTCTCAAATATGCTCAATATTCTATGACTTTGTAGCGCCTAGCTTTTCCCCCTACAGTAAACTTGCCTTAAAAGAATAATGTGCAAGTATGCCCACTAATCTTTATGGATATAAGCGCTTCAAACTGAATACATTCAGTTGTGTGCGCATCTTCAGTCTCTGTGACAATCATGTTTCTTTCAAAAGTATAAAACACCATGAGACCAGTTGCAATATTTGGAGTCTGTTGGACTCTTTCCAAACACATTATGTGCAGTTCAGTTAACTCTATTTTTGATTGACAACAAGCCAGGCAAACATTCATAGGGAACAGCAGGCTGTGTGTGATACTGCTGACTACACAGAGCCGCCGTTTAAGTCCTGCTCTCGCTCGCCAAGCTGGGCACTTTTTCAGCTACTTTTGTCCTTTTAGCTCCCCTTTCTTCCCTCCTCTCTTTCCCCCGCAATCCCTGTCGTCCTACCTCGTTTGATCCAACTTCCTATATTTTCTTCCTCCTTCAATTTGTTTCCAATCGTCCCCTCCATCCGTCCAAGGCTGAGACAAATTAAACGAGTCCCCCTGAAATGGTGGAGACATAAGCCTCTGGCAGTGCTCTATTAGCCCGGCTGCTTATTTGTTAACAGACTGGATTAATGTGCTGTACTTGGTATGGGAGGCCACCTGCTCAGGCAGCGAAGGGTATTCACAGGCTCACCGGACCACTCACTAATCTGCCTCCAAGGATGATTGCAGGTTTCTGTGGCATGATAAGGAAGCTAACCCCTTTTCCACATCAGTGGATGGTTAACTGCATCACTTGAGGAACTCTTGACCCCTGAGGTGCCTCGACTCGTCTGGTCTAGCTTGCTAATGGACAGATGTGTCAGCGGAGTCTCCGTCCTCATTGAGCGTTGAACACACCAAGCAACAAACCTCCAAAGGGGATAAGTACACGGTGGACTGCCTTTTTTGGAGTTCATTAATGCGTCAAGAAGAGGCCTTCAAGGGTCCACTTGGTTCCTTGTAACCAGAGACCCAATTCACTTTTAAATGATGTCATTTTTCCTCACCAGTGGATACATTGACTTGCTAGAGAAGGCTGATTCCGTATGGTCCAGTATGTAATGCATCTTCTCTTTCCTCTTATATTGATAGTCATGTATAAAAGTACACATTTTGCCTTTAAGCAACAAGTCGGTATCAGTGCACGCTCCTTCCACCTAAAATAATTGCTTTCCTGTTTGATCTACTACAGTAATATTTTAACTTTCGCTTTCAATTGATGGAGTTTCAATACTGTACAGTAGATCAGGCCTATTCAACTGGCGGCCCAGAACCAACTCCCGAGTGGCCCAGCCTCCCGTAGCCAAATTCCTACACTAGTACAGACCATGAACGCAACACTCCGCGTTGCATAGAAACCACCAAACCACAACGCAACACGTTTTTTGAAAGTGCATCTAGTGGTGCTAGTAACGGTGGTCCTATGATAGCAACTCTAAAACATGTCTCTCTCAACTCTGAAGCGTAAACAGAGACAAAACGGTCATTGATCTTGTGGAGCAGATCCAAGTCAAGATGGACCTTTTCGCGACCGACTTGAGCACGGGTCGGATGCTGCATTTTCCGACGCTCCCCAAACACATCACATCTCCGGCACAAATCACGGATGTGATGACAGATTTCATTGCGAGGTTGAAAGAGAACTTTGCCGGTCGATTGGATGGACTTGCTCTGCCCACAGAGGTGATGGGCTTTGCCAGAGACCCCTTCACTGTTGCAATAGAGGGGGACGTATCAACCAGAGCAAAGGAAGTGGTCCCCTGCATCGACAAGGGGAAATATACACTGGAACTTATTGACATGCAGCGCACTAACGGGCCAGCGGAGTTTTGGAGTGATGTCAAAAAACAGCAGTTCCCTAACGATCAGAAAGTAGCGATCTCTATGCTCAGTATGTTTGGATCAACATACACATGTGAATCAAGCTTTTCACACATGAACTCAATCAAAAGTAGCACTCGCTGCTCCCTGACTGACAGCACTCTTCACCAATGTCTTAGGATTGCATTGACATCCTATGAGCCAAAAATCACTGCTCTTGTTCAAAACAAAAAATGTCCCTTCTCCCATTGAGAAAGTCAGCGATGACAAATCACAAATGAGGTGATAGTAAGCACCTAGTTTACTATAGTAGACGTGTCGTGTAGTATTCATTCATATACCGTAATTTTCGGACTATAAGGCGCACCTGAATATAAGCCGCAGCAGCTAAATTGAATGATGTGTACATATATAAGCCGCACTGGACTATAAGCCGGCAGGTGTTTTAATGTTTAATTACCATATGGTGAGGGTTCGTGCACAGAGGGGATTGGCTCGGGAAAGAGATGCTGTTTGCGGAAGTCGTCCTCCATTTATTAACAGTTTCAACAAACGAAGTTGCATATTTGCATAACGTACTTGCTGTTAACCTATTAGCTGCAATAGTAGCTACAGAAATGTACTCGTGCTGTGTAAACTGTACTGTGTATCACATAAAGCGTNGTGTAGTGTAGTATTCATTCATATAGTTACCCGTATCCCTTGTTATGGGTTTGTGCACTGAAGGGTTTGACAGTTCTTTCTGTATTCATTTAAATGCACTTTGTAATGTGTCTGGGTCAAATGTGACCAAAACGTATGATTTTTTTTGTTATTACTTGAAAAGTGAAAAAATAGTATTGCTACAGTACACATGTATTAAGACTGCTATTATTGTATTCAGTAAATGCACTTTGCGATGTGCCTGGTTCAAGAAAAATAACCTGAATATTTGACTTCTAAAGCAAACAAATGTAATGCTACGACTGTGCACTTTTTTCAGATTCTGTTAAATTAATGCTAATTTGTTGTGTTTTTATGCACTTTTTGACCTACCTTTGTTAGATGAACAATGAATAAAAATTGCATGTTTTTCATCGCAGTAATATGTGTTGGTCACTACCCGCTTTTTACAGGCCGCTGAAAGTCTGGCCCAGCTGAATTTTGTAGTTATAAAATCTGGCCCAACTGAATGTGTAGTTGAATAGCCCTGCTGTAGATATATGGCTGGATATGGGACCCTTGGTGGCAAAAATGAGCAATACACACTTTACAGCTACAAAGAATGTAACCACTCTCGAGTAAGGCTGAACTTGTGATAATTTCATTACACACAAATGCATTATACATCATAGTCATAATAAGCTCTTATAAATAGACTTGGAGAAAGGGGTTTATCTACAAGACACGGCCACAAAATGAGCTTATAATGATAATTACATCAATCCCGCTGTCGATATTGTACTTTGGTGCTGCTTAATTTACAATTAATTAAACTACCAGACCCATTGATATGCAGTGAACCCCTCGGGGTCTGGGGCTACTCGCCCGCTGTGCCTGGTAAGTTTCATTATTATGGAGAGATACCAAATAAGTCATTTCCTGTGCATTCGATTGTCTTTTTCCAAAATGTCACAACATAACAAAGGCTGTTTTGAACATCACGTATAAAGGCAATTCCTACAAATCATAGGAAGAGCAAAGCAGCTATTTATAACAGATTAGACTTTTACGCAGATAAAATAAACCTCCCTTAATTCAGAATGAGAAATGAGCTTTTCAGCAGACAGCAGGGAATCAATTGGATCTGTGTAGAAGACTAAAATGGATCTCCAGCACTTTGTCAATCCATTGACTATTTACAAATGGATTTAAATAAAGACCACACAGTTTTCTTTAAGCCGGCTGACATTAAAGATGATGAATTACCTGAGACTCAAATAACTAACACCTCTCCAGAACAATACAATACATTTAAGTGTCTGGTAGAACAGTAAATAATGATTACATTGACTTACAATCTGCTGCAGGGTGATGAGATTTAATTGAAGGCAGAGTGTATAATAATCACACATTCAATGGTGTCCATGACAACCTTGTGAAAATGTACTTTAGGTTGATCTACAGTATCATACGGCATGTTTACAGGGTGAGGAAGCTTACTTGGATGGCGGGGGGGCCCTAAGGGTTTGCAGTCTGCAGGAGGTGCTGATGTTCTAGCCCCTTAGCAACATACACATACGCGTGCGGCGCACGCACGCACGCACGCACGCACGCACGCACGCACACACGCACACACGCACACACACACACACACACACACACACACACACACACACACACACACACACACACACACACACACACACACACACACACACACACAATGTCACGCCCTGTCAGGCACCACAGGGCAGTGCTGCGTGTAACATGTCAGGGAAGAGAAATGATCTGTGAATCCTGGGGGAGCAGTCAACTAATGTGCGCTGAGCTCTGTGTCCCTGTGCAACCTGGATAAGTGACATGAAAAGGTTCCCTCCTCTGTTCACAATTCTCTTCTCTTCTTAGACTCATTGGTTCAACATAGGCTGATCTAATGTAGTGTTAAAGCCAAGCATTATACAAGTGACCTAACTAGCTTCCCCTCGACTCCCTCTTGTATACGTTGTTTTTTATGCAGTCACATTGCTGTCAATATGATTAAATTACAAAAGCTCAAAAATCGTTTAGACTGCAAATCTAGCCTCTTAATTTAGCTTTTTTTAATATTGCCAAATTATTTGTTGGAAAAAAATCATCAACTGCAACATCAGTTCATTCCAATATCCTTCAATCCTTTTTAGCTGCACAAAAATATGTCGTTAGAGATGGATTTCATTATTACAGCATTTAACTACAACAAAACCATCATTTGTTCTCTCTAAATATAAAAGGAAACCTTTTTCATACTTCAACAAATGTTTGACCAAAGAGGAGGTGAGAGAGTGCAAGCACGAGGAGGCTGGAAGAGGTTCAGAGAAATAGAAATCATCAGAGAGAAAGAGAGATGAATATGATGAGAGGGGGAGAGATGTAGATGGGCGCCACCACTCTGTCTGGTGGGGTGACAAAGCGCCCCGCCCGAGGCTACAGCCGTCATAAAAGCAGTAATAGAGTGAACACACATTTTCATTAGCTATTGATTCATTTCCAATTCTCCATTAATTTCGGGGGGCCATCACCGCACAGTGGCCTTCTCCTCCCCAGGCTACGTTTCTCAGCTCCGCCTGACATAACCATGGTAATTACTGCGCTCCCGCCCCGCAAGCTGTTCACAGTCATACAGCAGTAAAAATTGAATGAGTATTCTAGAGGAAAAAAAAGCAGAGGAAAGGAAGAGAGGGAGGAAAAACATTGACTGAAAGGGAGAAATCAAAGACAGCCGACTATTACCTACAGGCGTGCGGTTTGACACAACTGAATTACAATGGGCGTGAAGTGAACAATTGCCATTGTGCTATTTTAGCCTTAATTGTGCTCGATCTGTTCAAAGCTCCGGGTGTGCGTTGCAGCTGTTGCTGCTATAGAAGGCACAAACTTTCCCTTTGAAAGTGAGGTGAGAAAAGAGGCACGCAATAACAAGCATCAGTGACTGAGAGGATGATTCAACATCAAGCGAGACCAACCTTGAGGATAATGCTTGAGTCAGAAAGCACAGGCGAACTGTGCATCATACACTGATACATCCCTCACACACTCTGTACTTTATGGGTGTATGATTCTCTGCTGCTGACAAACACATCAGGGTGCTTATGATGTACGGCAACGTGAAGCTGACCTGTGGTTCACTTGATGTCAGGGAGGCTTGCGCACTCAAGTCCCTTGGCCCGTTAGCGAGAGGTCAGTGACTCAAGTGTCAGACATGATGAAACCTTTGTCATTAAATGTGTACAGTACACACATCATGAACAACCACACTTGCAAACAACTCAGCAGGGAGTTCTTACCTGATCGAGGAAACATCAGGAATACATGAAAAAAAGCAGAAAAAAAGGGAAATGTTAAGTTTTTGACACAGATGGCACTAAATACAAGACATGTTGCATACTTAAGTCATTTATGGAACATTACATAGATCATTAAAAAAGGTCACCCTACTGGGAAAAAGAAGATACATCGAAATGCCATGCAGACACATGTTTATGAAGGACATAACTATTCTGGCGTAACCTGCCAAAGAAAACACCAGCGTTGGTTGCACTGGAGGCTACCAAGCAGTGTGGAGGGAAAAAGTGAACTCCACCATGTTCATCCATCACACTAGCTGCCTCCTATACTCCACAACAGAACGGAAAAAATGGGGAAACAAATGGCAAAGCGAATCAATTACACAAAAAAGAATCATGTCACCTGTCAAATATACACTCCGTTATATGTCTCCATTTTTTTTAACAACGGCGCACATTTTCGAAATAGAATTTTGAAAACCTTATACATTATTAACATCCCTCATGCATCATCAATTTACCGTGGTAGATTCTCCCCCCCCCCCCCC
>NW_011348503.1:156203-159518 GCF_000735185.1 Notothenia coriiceps
TCTTTTCCTCTGTTTTCGATCAGACAAGATCTAATAAATACAGTGTTTGTTCACAGCATCTATGCTTCTTGTAATCCCATATAGTAAGAGCCAATGCCACATATGAAATTCACCAGGGAGCCTCTTCAAATCACAATGGGAGGGAGGAAAGAATCAGAAGAGAAATGAGAAGAAAGTCGAGCATCAGCCACTCTTCACATTAAAGTCACTCAAAAAAGCACCCCATGATGTGGTCTGAAGAGGTTGGACAGACAGCACTACTGTGGCTAACTGGGAAAAAATACACATGAAGAGTTTTCATATCCGCTCAGATTAAAAGGTACTTGGAAGAAGGGTAAAATAACGATGGCGTTGTCAAGGAAACAAGTGCCACGGCGACACCTTAATCTGGAGAAATATAATTGGAAAAGGAGTGATAAACATCTTCCTATCTGAGTGTGTGATGTTCTGAACGGTATTCGAAAGGAAACTGCCTAAGCACTCATTACTGGAATTGTAAGAATAACACTAATGAATACATACAGAGAGAGAGAGAGATGTCCTCAAAGGCTTAAAAGAAGGAACTCAGATGTAAAAACGGCCTTCCAAGGCACAGGATAAAGTAATGCTTAAAGAAGCTTGCGGCGCTTACTAATGTGCAGAGCAGCGGTGGAAACTGCACTTGTATAGAAAAATGACTCTAGATTACGCCGCAAACCAAATATTGAATCTTGCCAAGTGTACAGGTGCAGGCCACACGTGCTTTTCCCCTCCGCTCTTCTGATGCCCGCTCAGTTTGAGACCACCAACACAAGCAAGTCGCACCGTAGGACACAGTATCATTAGCGACTCAACCTTCACACATGGAAACAAGGAGTCCGAAAAGAACTCCGTAGCAAAATGACATGCAAATAAGGAAGAACTCGAGAAATCTTTGCCATCTCTCACCAATTATCTTGTTAATTACAAGCCATTGTGAAGGGCTCCCACTGTCGACGGGCTCTCTGATTATACAGTGCATTTGTCCCCACTTTCCACAGCCTAATCAGTAATTACTACCTGCAGCTGCAGCTCAGTACAGAACAGGCTCGGCCATCTTGGGACAACAGGGAACACTGGGCAATTTGAGAGATTCTGGGCCTGTCAGCGGTGCCCGTACATATTTAGTTCACGCAGCAGGAGTTTGTTGCTGGGGAACTCTGGTCGTCTGGGAACTCACAGAGTCTCCCATGAGTCACATGAGAGTTCAAAGTTCTCACTTTCCTAGCCCTCAGCTTTCCTTGATGGTGCAACAAGTAACATTGTACTTAACCTTGCTCTTATTTTGGCCTCTACATGCCTCTAAATTTGGGTTCCTCGCTAGCTTGTTGCTGAACATTTTTAGTAATCTAATGCTAGCGCTACATTGTCCTTTTGGTTCTAGTGGGTTTTTGTTTGTTAAGCCTGGAATTTGTGTACTATAGCAGACTCAAACTGATGACAGTGACTTCATTATGAGGATCAGCATTGAGATATTAGGTTTAATATACATTTAAATTCTCATAAACAAATTCAAACCATCACGAACTAAGTGCTTATTGCAGCAATTCTGCCCCTTTTGCTTTTGCTGAATATGGAGCGTCGAGTGGTGTACGTTGCGATCCCTCCAGGCAATCACATCAAGGTAGCCCCTCAGGCTGTATTTAGCTGCCATCTTCGTGGCTGTATCCTGAAGGCAAACTACAATCTGTCTCTGATAACTAACTGGTTAACACACATGCATTCCTAACACTTCTCAAATTCTGACACCTAGAAGTGCCTTTTACTGTAGGAAGTCACTCTGAATACAATTTACACCGCTACACCAAGAGACTTGATGGAGAATATATGTAATAGAAGTGTTTCTGGTAAATAATTGGCCTCAAATACTGCTGATGAAAACAGAAATGGTTGAACTCAAACAATTATAGTTACCCGACAATCCTTTCATGTGGTATAACAATTCTCTCTTCATAGGCTTATTTCCAATTCTATTCCTGACTTTGGGGTTCACAACCCGCACCACTCCGCCCACCATCACCAAGAGAGGAAGACCTGTTCTCTGGTGGAAAGCAATGCATATCAATAGAGCAGATATATAAAGGAGGTGAAGAGGGAGGGGATCACCTTGGATATCTAAAGGTGGGTGTGGGGCAGGATGAGTTCCATTTGACTGCCATCAAGGCCACGGAAGGTTGAAGAGAGCATTACATATGATGACTCGGACCAGATGGCTAAAAAAAAAAAATCTGGCCTTCGCGTTTCTCATTTTATTTTAACAGAAGCGGACGTGGATATGCACCAATTACGGATTATATTATTAGATTAGATTAGATAGAACTTTATTAATCCCGAAGGAAATTATTTTTGCCAGGTTGCTCCAAAATTACAATACAAAGTAGCGATTTATTTTAAATAAAAGGTTTTCACGAAAGTCTGTATTATGTGAGGTTGTCTAAGTTCTCTGCCAAACCTGACACTAAACAACAAAGGAAGAACCAACCAATTTTGAGAAAACTATAACAAGTAACGTTTATTAACATCCGGATATTGTTATCCGGGATGAGTCGTCTCCTACAGACAAACTACTGAGCAAACCCCCTTAACACAAGAAGCTACCTCGTCTGTACTCCCGTCACTCGGACCTCTTCCTCCCAAAGATTGGACTGTGAGTCTGTAGTCGCATTTGAGTCACTCGAGACGGTCAGGCAGAAGTAGCGTCGTTCCTCCGCTCTGTGCTGACCTAATATCCGACTGCCACTTCGGACTGGAGACTTCCAGCGGTCCAACAAGGACAAACTGATCGTGTGTGACGTCGTGTGATAAGTATTGGTATACGGTTCTCGTGTGTGTGGTCGTCAGTTGCGTGGTGACGGAGAACGGTTGCTCTGTTATAGGACAACATACAATGACCGGGTGATTTGTCTAAACTTATAAACACTCAGAGCCAAGGACCCACACAAATTACATTCTGTCGGAACCGAAAAGTAATCATTCAGAGACGCAGGTACTATTTGATGGGGACCGTTTACTGTACACTTCACCTCTAGTATTTGTTGGAGGTAACCACTTAAATTTTGACTTCGGAATATGACAAAAAAATAAAATAATTTACTTTACTCGTTAATCATAATCAACAAATCATAAACTATAAATCATAAAAATGACTTACACGTTATACTGAACAGTGGTTTACTGAACAGTGACAGTGCCGGACGATGGATAAGAGATGACCCCCGTACATTATGCAACTGAAATTTTGAAACATATAACATATAACTCGATATCATATAACGTTATGAAATTAATTTCTACATA
>NW_011348503.1:159563-163829 GCF_000735185.1 Notothenia coriiceps
AAGGAATAATTATAAAGGCTTTGAAGCAATATCCAAAACATATTCAAAGCTAATGTTTTATTAAATTAAACTATTTTGACACGTCATCAGCCAGGAGGAAACCTCAAAAATAGTACCCAAAGTGCTAAAAACAAACAAAAAACAAAAAAAGACGGCTGATAACATTAGATCTATTTTTACAACAAAGCCAACACTAAAACATCACACAATAAAGCAGTCTATGTCCTACTCCATAAGGCTGCATTGAAACTCAGGGAAAGGCTGTGAGTCTGAACACTATCTGATACCCAACTGAAATTACAGCTATCGCGCACTGAGGAATGGAGAAACACAGAGAGAGCAACAACACAGACGGAGAGAAAGAGAGATTACCATCTAGAGTCGGTATTGTACGCGCTTCGATCAAAGAAAGTAATTAAGTCGTCTGAGGATGTTATTGGAAACGAGAATTCATCAGTGGGGCCTGTGGGCTTGTGATGCGGCAGCTTATTCCAGCCATGTGTGAGTGTTGTGTTGTGTATGTATGACTTGACATGCTGGCCGTGCAGTAGAAGATGAGACGGCTCGTTGTAGCGTTTGTAACAGCAGGCGCAACCAGCCGCCTCATTACCGCTTTTGGAGATGAAGGCCTGTTTTAAGTCCATGTTGAACAGCCTGTGGTGAATATCTCCACTGATATGTCGGCTAGCAATCGGACCAAGCCGTCCTCCTCCCTTCAGCATTCAATATTCTCTCCGCCTCACCTTCCGCCAGATTACAGAATTCATTTCAATTTAATCACAGCGCTCCGCGAATCTCCATAAATCTAGGCATCCCTCTGAGCGCACCCTTAATTACGGAAGCACTTCTGGGGGCGGCAGCGTGGCCGTGCCCCGCTACAGGTTTAAGTGCAAGTGTGTGTAGGGAAGCAGAGGAACCTCCACTGAGCCGCAATTGGTTACCATGTTAACTAGGCTCATTTCTTGTCTCCTTGCCGTGTTCTCTTCCTCATTTGCCCCATCTAAAGTGGAGATACCAAGCACTTGTTAAGGCGCAGCTTAAGAAGTAATGATTAGCTGCTGGTGATGTGAGGTGGCCAGATGTGTGTTTTTGCAGTGATGGGGCACGGCGGCGCCGCGATGGAGCAGCACACAGAGGCTGTAGCATTATCTCTGGCACACAACGGATCTGATAATTGGAAAGAGGTGGAGTCTGTTCTCTGAAGGGACCGTGCTATTTGTCACAACACAAAATCACAACATGGGAAATACATAAATTTGGGTGCGAATTTAAATATGAAATGGAACAATTGATATTACATTACATTGCGTTTAGCTGACGCTTTTATCCAAAGCAACTTACAATAAGTGCATTCGACCAAGAACATACAAACTTGAAGAAAACAGAATCATATAAGTACATCAGGTTGCTACTCAACTGGCTTTAGATAAGCCAGTCCTTTGTTATGTATATGTATAAACTCCTGATGTACAACTATAACATTCTTATGCTTTGTTCAAATGAGCTATATTATATTTCAAGTACAATTTGACGACTCAATTTAATCTTCTTATAGTGAAGCAAACAGCTTGAAATGATATTGCAATGCCATTTAACTAGTGATGTTCAGAATTTGTTTAAGAAATAGCCATTAAATGCATTGTTAAATTGTTTTATTGTTAGTGGCAGGATCGGACAATGGAGTGAAATTGCCTATCTACACAAAAGGAATTCACATGAAGCTTTAAAAATGGGTCTCATTTGTTTAAAAAAAAAAATAGGAATTTCAACAAATCAGACGAATGAAGGTTAAACCCGAATGGACCCATCTATAAGCCAGATTTAAGGCACTTTTACATATGTTTCAATATCAGGCATGGATTCAGAGTGATTTTTACGGCACAAAAGTAAAGTACGTCTGATTCAAGATTTACGGTTTTAAAATGCATTTGTTTCAAGATTTTGAGAAAACAAGGTGATCGGATTGATTTCAGCCTATCGAGGGAATAATCACTGAGTCTGCGCTATCACAGAGCGAGTCGGAGCAACCGGAGAATCCCACATACGCTCGAGTCTTTGTTTCACAATTTGTAAGCCACAGGCTGTGAATTAAAGCGGGACAATGTAATGCAGTCCATAATACAATTATGCGTGAGAGGACTGCATGTAGGAATTGTGAAAAGGGTTTTGTGACAGGATTTCATGAGTGCGAAAAGCGACTTTAATTAAGCACTGGTGCATAATAGGAGTCTTTGGCAGTACAATTTCACACAGCAGAAAGCTCAATTAGATAATCATCTGTGAAAACGTTGGACATGAAAGACAACGCCATGATAAGAGTATGATAATACACAAATGCAGCACCACAGTAATTATGCATGTCATTCATTTTGTGCAAAGTAAGTGTGATTATTATATTATCATTGCACGAAAAGACTCCCCTCGCCCCCGCATTGTGTCCCAACACAAACAGAAAGGATAATAAAAGGCCATTTAACTTGTTTACAGAATCGTTAATATGTCTTTCCCTGTCTAACGGATACATAAATAAGAAATGGGAGCTGTTAGAAAAAGACTAATTTACACAAGTTTCCTCCTGACAGCTGGCAGGCCTTGTTTTGTTTACACATTGGCTTGATTTTGATCACTGGTCTGCTCAGCTTTCCAGATGTCTTGCCCACATGTGTCTGCATTCAGAAAAATGGCAGACACCACGGTCGCCAAACAAGCCTGCGCTACACTTCCTTCACAAATGAAGAGCCTGTCGTTCAGTTTCTTTGTTGTTGAGATGTTTCATTTTCTTAACATATGCAGGCAGAATAATCAATATGATTCCAGCAGCAGTGAGCATTGAGTGTGCCTGGCGTGTGTGTATATCTCATGTGTGCGTGTGTGTGCGTGTGTGTGCGTGTGTGTGCGTGTGTGTGTGTGTGTGTGTGCATGTGTGTGGGCGTGCGTGCGTGTGCGTGTGCGTGTGGTCAGATAGCAGTGGGGGAAGCAGCTGTTCTCTCTCCCCTGCCACTGATTTAACATATGGCTAACCTTTTGGAGATAGCGCCGCTGTTTACTTTCCTGCTCCGCGCTGATAACATCCCAAATCATTACCCAAAACCTGTGTCACGCTGAAGCTTTTAGGAATGGACCAGCCACAATAAATTGTCTAAAAAAAGAGGGATGTAGGTTGCTTTTGTTTTGGTCATCAGGAGAATAATATGCCATGTGCAAAATGTTATGTACTCTGAACAAAAATATAAATGCAACACTTTTGTTTTTGCTCCCATTTTTCATGAGATGAACTCAAAGATCTAAAATGTTTTAGATCTTTGAGTTCATCTCATGAAAAATGGGAGCAAAAACAAAAGTGTTGCATTTATATTTTTGTTCAGAGTACATAACATTTTGCACATGGCATATNCTGTGTGCCTTGGCAGTCTCAGGGTTTGGACTGTGATTTTGTTGTTTCCTTCTTGGTTGGTTAACACTCTTTTGATATTGTTCATTGCAAATAATTGTAGGCTAACAATAGGCTACTCAGCAGAGGATGTCTGTTTGATGACTCGTTTGGGGATTTGTTCTTCGATGGAGCAGACATGAGGGCAGTGAGCCTGAGAGGAGGGTTTCTAACCTGACACTCAGACATCAGCGCTAAACTCAGTGAGCTCTGCCAGTCCGTCTTCATCGCAGCAGAGGAGCGAGACACGACTGTGATTAATAGGCTGACGGTGAAGCCCTGACCTCTGAAGGTCGCCAGGTTGTTTCCTGTTTGACTAGCACACACGCAGCACACTTATTCATAACCATATGCAAGAGCACACACACCAGCAGTCAACGCACCACTGCCTCTTCCAACGAGACAATATCCTGTGTATTTACTGGCCACTAAACAGATTTGAATATTTGTGAGTCTCGGGTTCACTGGTGTGTTAAGACGCCTTGGCTTTCATTAGTAGTCTCTGCGTCATGATAACTACCCCTGGCAAATGACATGTGAAGTGGAGATCATAAACAACCCCATTGGTGAATTTAAAACTGAAGCTTATACTGTTTTTTATTTTATAATGAAATGAGCAATTAGTATTAGTTGTTTTTAGTATTTGATATTTAGTATTTTACTTGAATGTGCAATATGACTTGTCACCAAATGACTTGTCACTGTCACAGGCTGCACCTATCTCCTACTGGCGGCACTGTAAATACGTTACCTTAAACACTTTGTATACTTGTATATTGAGCTATAGTTACTCCATCGGCGAACACTTTAATAAGATGTATCTGTATTCACATCGT
>NW_011348503.1:163992-172898 GCF_000735185.1 Notothenia coriiceps
TCTGCTCCATCGAAGAACAAATCCCCAAACGAGTCATCAAACAGACATCCTCTGCTGAGTAGCCTATTGTTAGCCTACAATTATTTGCAATGAACAATATCAAAAGAGTTTTAACCAACCAAGAAGGAAACAACAAAATCACAGTCCAAACCGTCTCTTGAATCTGTTGGAGTGTATTATGTCTGAAAGCACTTTTGGAAAATATTTATTTAGCGATGGAATTTTAAGGGCTGAAAACAAAACCTTATTACATTGTATCAGATTTGTTCCTGGATATCAGTTGAGTCTGTTCAGGGCATAGTGGTAGGGGCAGTGTTCTGTGATTACTCTGATCTCAGTAAATATAACAACCTATGGTTCTCTTATGACCTCTAGACATGTCTGGTTAATCACAACTTTTGCTACGAATTATTACATGTGAATGAGTGCGAGATGACAAAGGTGCTTTCTCACCTTGCGCGGCCAGCGGGGCATGACAAAGGTTATTATTCAGGCAGTTTTAAGACTGCCTTCAGTCCACTGTATCAAACTGCTTCTACTCTTTTATGAGATGCTGTACTTTATGTCACACCAAACACCTAGTAGCCATTAGGAAAGAACTGTTGACATTGATAATATTAAACTACATTCTTGAATTCATTCAGCTGGTTCTATAGTGTATAAGAAGATGCTTGATATCTAACGAGAAAGGTTGGAAAGCTGAGAAGAGGGAGACATGAAGTCATGGGAGAAGGATGGATGGGGGGAATGATGAAGAGGAGGAAGATCGGTTGTGCAGGTACAGGAAGTGGGTGAGCAGGCGAAGAAGCTTGCCAGAGACTGGATGGAGAGATGGAGGGATGGAAGGGGAGAGGAGAAGACGGAGAATGCTTCAGTGACTCCACTTGACAGCTGAGTGAGAGGGGAAGCGGAGTGGCTACTCTGTGTAATTTGTTAGCGGGTCCATGATGCATGCAGGCATGATATCACACAGAGCCTGGCGAACACAGCACAGACTAGGAAAAAGGGAGACAGACAACAAGGAGGAAAGGGGGAGGAAAGACAGGGGAGAGTTTTGACAGATCAGGGTGTATCAAGCGAAAGATCAGGTGTGGGAAGAAGAAGGGAAAAGATGGAGAACAACATCCCGCTCGAGCCACCAGGAAGAGCGGCGGCCAATGATGCAAATGTGTGTCGTGGCCAAACAGTGGTACTGTTCAAGTATGTCACGTCATTTGGGCCTAAAAGTAATTTTTCCCATTGACTTACAGTGGGAAAAAGAAGTCTGTAAAACAGCGTATCATTTAGCAAATTTTAGCTGAATAAACTACTCATTACGAAATCAGTGTGGCCTTCAATGCTGAATCCAGTTCTCTAAATACACCGACCACCGTCCCCATCTCCTATATTGTACGCAAGGCAGGGGATTGTTGAGCATAAGCGTCTTCATTCGAGCTTTGACATCATTGTCTCCTCGCTAACTCGACAGCTCCTTCTGCTTTGTTCCGTGGCAGGTGCATCTCATCTCGGTACAAGCCACTCTGCGTGCAGCGCAGACACAATTTACCCAGGTTTATCTGAGACACCGAATAAAATGATACAAATCTGGGCATCAGCCCGCTAATAATGATGCCATGTTGATGTGGGAACTACTTTGTGTGTACGTCCGTGTGTGTGTGTGTGTTTGTGGCTTGTTGACGTGGGACTGATCCAGGATGCCATGGCAGCTGTCTGCTATAATTACCTGGGAGCCCGATCACACACACAAACGCGCCCATACGCACACACACATCTCTCCTGATTACCTCATAAGAAGAGGTTTGTCTGATTAGCTTCCATATTTACACCAAAGACTTTTTATTAATGAACATGTGTTCGATGTTTCGCTCCACTATACTTTGTCACTCTATGAACATTTGGTAGGCATTTTTGTTTACAATGGTTGAAGCATCACTGATTAGATGACACATTCAAAATACCAAGACCTGTTTTGATTGGAAAACAGTTTTCTGCATGTGTTTCATTTCCAATTTCAGAATGAGGTGTTATGGCTGCGTAGACTTCCCACCACAGACACCGTGGAAGGTGCAGACATTACCAGACAGTATTTTTGGGGGGCATGTCTACACAAGGTCTGCTGACACACTTACCCACACATACACACTCACAACACAAGTCACAATCCCACCGCACCTTTTTCTGCCAAACATTAGCGTAAAGAAATGCACCGTTACTTATGTGTCATCAGACTCTGCAGGACCTGAGATTGAAGTGCTAATTAAGTGTACAAATGTCTAAAAAGATCCATCAGGTGTCCAATATAGAAACAGACACACAGCAATGACTACCCCATTATGGACGTTTTAAAGTCCTACCTCACTTAAATGCCACTCATTTGGAAAATACTACATTGTAGTGCAGAATCATTTGCCTGCCATCTATTACAGGTTACCTACTACCTGCATATAATGAACTGTATAAAGCTAAGAGACCTCAAGGGCCACCACTTAAGAAGCTCACTCAGGGACAGTTTCATACCACAGGCAATAAGACTGCTAAACACCTGAACTGTTGAAACAAACAACATCCATAACATTCTTCTGCTACTTAGTAGGGTTGCAAAGGGGCGGACAGTTTCCGGTAAATTTCCGGAAAGTTTCCATGGGAAGTTAAGCTGGGGAATTTTGGAAATATTCGATGCAAAATTAAACAAAAAAACATGACATTTCAACAGATTTTTAGAACAGAACAAGTTTTAATAATTTGATTGAACAATTATTAGTTTCATTGAAGAACGAAAACAGGAATGTTGAGTTAAATATTACTCATTCCTCCCAACCCCACTCATTAAAAAATGAACAAAAATGCACCCCCCATCCAAAGATCCCCACAAAGTCCCTTTCAAAATGTTAAATGAAAAGAGCCCTTCTCCCTCCAAAAAGTCCCATTAAACATGCACATCTTCCTTCAAGCGATCCTCTGCATTTTTGCTAAACCCTTTCAGTCAACGGGCTCTCCCTGGGCCTCATCAACATCCAACTCTTCCTCTTCCTCTTCAGTGTCACTGTCCAGCCTTGTTGGGGATGGCTCTGTGTCCGGCTCAGAGAGCCTTAGGTTTGCCCGAATGCCAACCAGTTTTTCCACTCTCACATTTGTGAGCCTGTTGCGAACCTTTGTGTGGTCTCAATAGCCATGCAGTAAGCAGTGTACTATGGCATGGATATTCAAGTGTACTTGAATGGCATCTGTTTGTTTTAGTCAAGATTATGCTAAAATACACTTTCCCCAACTATATTTAAGTTTCCTATGAAGAGCCAACCTTCAATTTGGAAAATTCCCAGTTTATTCCCATAAATTCCCGTTTATTCCCGTGGAAAGTTTCCATCTTTGAAAATTCCCGGAATTTTGCAACCCTACTACTTAGTAATTATTTATCTATTTCTCTAATATATCATTCCAATAACTTGCATATAGACTCTTATTGCACTATTTCAAACTATTTTTCTTTTTGTATTTACTATTTACTTGCACTATATGTTTCTGTTTATCTGTGTTATTGTATTGCACTGTTGGAGAAGCCTGTGATCTCAGATTTTCATCAGCATAACTACACTGTAGCTATGTTTGTATGACAAAAATAATAAAGAACCTTAAAATAAACTACTAATTGGGTGAAAAGAACGTAATTCCAGGGAGAACATTTTAATTTTGTCCATTTATTATGACAAATCATATACCAATATGTTGAACTGTCAGACAACTTCAGCTGAGTGTCTGATCATAAAACTCTCAGCTAAAATATGTAGGGTGATCAAGGGCAGCAGAGGTCAATCTGTACAATGAAGCTATACCCACTTGCTGAGTAGACAGGAAGGTGAAAAACCAAATTAGTGGTCGGAGCATTCACGTACTGGTTAAATGCATGAGGTCAATGGAATGGATAGTCCCCAACTCCTATTGCACTTGGATGATTGCACAGTGCACTTGATGCTGAGGGACTTTAGGCACTGAGACAGAGTGTAAACACTGGGCTTTGTCTCTGTGGGCACGCCTACACGAGGAGAGGAGGATTTCTTTCCCTCTAATCCTCCCGTTTACAAGAGCAGCCACTTTCCAGGGCCATTGTGGACGGTCGTCTCCCTCCATTTACCCGCTGCATGGCACTCATTCCAGCTAGTTTAACGCTGCCTGGGTTCCAGGGGGAAGGATTAGGACGTGACGCGCGGCGGCTAGTGTGGAAACAACATTGACTACGGAGCCCTCATTCACTCCTCTCCCTGAAGGGCACACTTGTGGACCTTGTGAAATTCTCCACATGGATTTATGCTGATTATGGGTGCAAGCGTGCATTCTTAAACCAATCAGGAGGGTTTGAGCTGCAGCCGGGGAGCCCTTTGCTACATTTAGAGGACTCGTCTTAGTCTATTTACTCCTATTAGTTAGGCTTTTTTTTCATGTCTCGAGACTTGAATGCAGATTTGGGGAATTAATCTTGCCTTGTTTGTCTGGCAACAGCTAGATTCTTCAGTGAAGGAATGAAGATTTGCAGAGTGCAACGAACATCTGAGCATCTGTCGTTCACATGTGCACTTAAAGTCTTGCAAGTTAAGACATGTAATTAACAAACATATTCCCAGGCTTACATTTCACAAAGGCTTTTGTTTAACAATAAGTATATTACTGTAAATAACAAACAGTTCATTTAAATAAGGGATGCTAGGGGTTTGAAACAATATCTATTACATATGATTATTGAACATAAAGTCAAATGTTTTCAAAGTGTACACAGCACTCCATGTCTATAGATGAACTTGATCCCGACTCCCCATATTCTCATAGCTCTTCAGCCATATGGTGGAACAGAGTCATGTTGAGATAATGGTGATGAAATGAGTTTAACGGGGAAATCTCCTCCCCCATCGCTCACTGGTGGGCAGCAAAGTGAGTCAGTGGATTACTGAGTTCCACAGAGCTCACAGTGGAGGGCAAGGCTAATGGCACGTCACTTATTGAAATGGAGCAGCATAGGTTAACCCCACACGTGGGCCGACAGTCTTTTCATTTAGTTTGCGCGGCTAACCCAAAAAGGCGATTACCACAGGGAGCAAAGCCATTTAAATGCTGACCTTTTCCATGTGTGAGCGTAGCTTTGCATGTGTGTTGGCAAAATGCCATAATAACTTGCATTCATTTGGTTAGCATGATGGAGTATTTGCAGTGCGGTGAGGTAAAGGGCAATATGCCACTACGGGGAATGAGTACAAGTGTATGCACACACACTACACCTGCTCAATGCTTTTACAGTGTTTATTATGTGAACCATACACAGGAAAATTACAAGTTTTAATTTGTTTTCCTTTTTCACTGCTGCATTTCCATGCTTATGTAGTTTTCCAACAAACATTAGACTCCATTAGATTGATAAAAGCTAATTGGAAGACCAATAAGATGCACACCAAACATGTTGCCGTTAATCTATTCTAAAGCATGAATTATTTTTTGATAAATCACTACCCAGCAGCTTTTGATGGCTTATTTCCCCCCAAAATTCCATTAGCAATTTTTGTTTTCCTCCTCTATTCAAAATGAATTGGTCAGAGGTACAGCCAGTGTCCTTTTGTGAATAAATCACTCAGAAATGTCCTAATTAAGTCTGGCCATTTGTGAATGACAAAGTCAGCCGCCGGCACGGGGAGGAAAAAAAAAACACACGAAGAATCGAGAAAAAAAAATCCAATTCCTTCTCTAAAAAGCGGAACAATGGTGGAGATGGCCGGGCCCTGACTGACAAAAGGAGAATTCACAACAGCTGAGGCGCGAAGGCATTCTTTTTGACTTCCTATTATGTTTGTACCTTGGAGATGTTGGGATCTGATTTTCCTACACGCTGTTCTGTTCCAATCTCCCTCCATTCACTCTCACATCAGTCCATTATCATTAAATACGTGTTTGATTTCCCCACAATGCACTCACTCCTGACAATGAACAGTAGGACGTAAGGAGGAAGAGGACTGAGAGAGGCAACACATTAAATAAATGGCCTGTGAGCGAATGACAACAATAAACATATTTGCGCCGGGAGCAATGATGAGCAATGTTTATAATAATAAATGGTGTGTAGAGGTGGAGAGGCCTGGATGCACTGCAGAGAGATGAGGAGAGAGGGGAGGCAGCTGATGAAGGAAGAGAGCGAGAGGTAAAAGAGGGTCGTAAAAAAAAAAAACTAAATGGAGTGTCACAGTGGTGCCA
The DNA here is from genome assembly GCF_000735185.1 of Notothenia coriiceps. Classification (NCBI taxonomy): domain Eukaryota; kingdom Metazoa; phylum Chordata; class Actinopteri; order Perciformes; family Nototheniidae; genus Notothenia; species Notothenia coriiceps. The sequence goes on from NW_011348503.1 coordinate 170,221, forward strand.
TGAGATGGTACAGTATTCGCTGGTTTCTAACAGTACTGCAAAAATAAATATGATTAAACTACAAAGAGTTCAATAATAATAATTCTGATTGGAACACCACATCAAACACAAAAAAACCATATCCCTCATATCAGCATCAATGGCCACTCCATTCCCCTCTCCCCACTTGTAACGAGCCTAGGTGTGAAACTGGACTCATCCCTCTCATTCCAAGCACACATGAAGACGGTCTGCTAAGCCTCATACTACCACCTGAGGAACATCAACAAAATGCGACACTCCCTCACCAAACCGAATGCAGAAAAACTGGTCCATGCCTTCATCACCTCCCGCATTGACTACTGCAATTCTCTGCTTGCAGGCATTCCAGTTAATGTATTTTTTTGTTACGGTATTTTACCGTTTTTTAATTATTTTTTGTCCAAGGCTAAAGCCAAGCTATCAACTCCATGAGGTTTATAGCCACAGCAGTGAAATGCTAACATAAGTATGCTAATATGTTTATGTTGAGCAGGTAATAAATGCAGTCTCAACATTGTTAATATGCATTTAAAAAAGTTTCCAACAGCTCTTTTCCTACTGGATCCGTAGAGCCTGGTAATACACTAACAGTGTATACTGGCAGTTTACTTTTTTGTTGCGTTTTCATATTTGGTCGAAAATAGAACATGATGTTGAGATATTTCAAAACGTAGCAACAATGGTTATCTGTCTGTTATCACAAAATGTTTAGTGATCGTAAAACCTCAGACACCCTGACAAACAATGACGGGTAGGAGAGAAATGTGATATGGAAAAGGATTTCAAATGTTCCGGAGACAGCATTACACCAGAAGCTGTCCGCATTGGTCAACTGAGGTTGCTAAAAACCATGGGATATGTAGGAAATCTCTCAATGCCACACGTATCGTTTCAGTCACAAATATCCCATGTTACTATAACCTCCAGGCATCCACCATCCTATTAAACCAATCCAGAGACATGCATTGTGGGAAAACAGATCAACACATGCTGCAGCACTGGGCCACTTATCCAGATTAGAAAGCAATGCCTGTCTGCTACTCTGAGATACTCTGGACCTCTGGGGGGCTATAAGTGTGTTGATGTGTGTGAGACAGTACAGACCGTACACAGGTGGTGGAGAGCATACAGGAAAACAATGTATCATGTCATACAAGAACCACAAAGATCACATACACACAGCATGCTGACATGGCTCAGGATCAATAGAAATGCTCACCATCACCCATGCATAACTGTTGGAAAACCCAGGGCATCATGGGTAATGCTGCTGATAAAGAGCATTCAGTAGACATTAAGGCGTTATGATTATCTCCCCAGCACTACGCCCCTCTCTCCCGCTATGCTAATTATTGTGGTGTCGCTCTGAGGGGTATTTCTTCTTCTCCTTTTCTGTAACATCCCTCTTTGACACGAGTTTCTCTCTCCCTCAATCTGATACCGCTTGTTATCAAATCATCAAAACTTGCTTTTATCTGCTAAATCACTGATGATTAAGTGAAGCAATGGCTGATGGCTGACGAGATACTACCAGATGAAGATATTATTAGCCATAATCATCAATCTTTGTTTAGATGTTTCCTGCAAAATGATCTCTGGTGATTTTCGCTTGATGTTATAATCAGAATGATACATGTAACGATTAATTGGATTCACTTAGACTGACAGCTTATCAAACCGGTCTCACATCTGCTTAGAAGTACAGTAGTATAAGAGTCTTTTTAGATAAATGTTAAGTATGTAACAAACATCCAAATTGCCAGTAATGTAGACATTAGCAGTCCATATTTCATGCTGTCTCTTGGATTGAGCCACAGCAATGTGTCAGGCAATATTCTGAAGCCACAAGTAATGGCAATAGAGCCATGACAGGTCGATTATACCTGCAGCCACAGCATGAAGGACATCCCTGGGAAGGTTGTAATGGGCAGATGTTTTACGGACAAACATTACCTCATCAGAAGAAAAAAGAAAAATACATATCTGTCCTAATTTCAATACTTTCCCATCTGTCTACTAAAAGCAAAACTGACTTTCTTATTTAGATGGATGAGACTTGAGATCAAGTTCTGTATACAACAAGGCCACAGTTTTAGCCGTCTTAGTGATTTATGTTTTTATCAGGTGTGGATTGCTAGCTTTTTAAGGCCTGAGTCCAGGTTCAAATATACAGATTTGTTAAAGTTAATCCTTTAAATGAATTAGGTTGATATGTGATATTAAGCTAGTTTAAGTGGACTATTCGCAGCATATTTTAAACTGAACAAAACCTTTTGATGTTGTATTTTTGAATAGCCTGCTATCGCTACAACCCAATGCGCACCACTTCATGTGCTGAAAAAGCAATAACAATATAATTAATGACTTTGTATTTAAGCATGTGAAATAAAAAAAGACTGTCAGCAAGTCAATAAACGAGACCATCAAATTCTACAGTGCAATAACTCAAACATTTTCCATTGAGCACCGAGAACATCCAGCAGTAATGTCATGCATACAAAAGTCATAGACCAGTGCTCAAATGAACAGACATACCAGAAAAGTTACTGAATTTGAAAGGAGTAAAAGTGGATAGGAATACAGGCACGCGTGTGTGTCTGTGTGTGTCTGTGTGTGTCTGTGTGTGTCTGTGTGTCTGTGTGTGTCTGTGTGTGTCT
>NW_011348503.1:172920-226952 GCF_000735185.1 Notothenia coriiceps
TAAATTTCCCGAAAGTTTCCTGAAAATTTCCATGGGAAGTTAAGCTGGGGAATTTTGGAAATATTCGAGGCAAAATTAAACAAAAAAACATGAAATTTCAACATTTTTTTTTTAAGTAGAACAGAACAAGTTTTAATTATTTTATTGAACAAATATTGTTTCATTGAAGAACGAAAACAGGAATGTTGAGTTAAATATTACTCATCCCCCCCAACCCCACTCATTAAAAATGAACAAAAATGCACCCCCATCCAAAAATCCCCACAAAGTCCCATTCAAAATGTTAAATGAAAAGAGCCCTTCTCCCTCCAAAAAGTCCCATTAAACATGCAAATATTCCTTCAAGCGATCCTCTGCATTTTGGCTAAACCCTTTCAGTCAACGGGCTCTTCCTGGGCCTCATCAACATCCAACTCTGAGTCTTCCTCTTAAGTGTTAATGTCCAGCCTTGTTGAGGATGGCTCTGTGTCAGGCTCAAAGAGCCTTAGGTTTGCCCGAATGCCAACCAGTTTTTCCACTCTCACATTTGTGAGCCTGTTGCGAACCTTTGTGTGATCTCAATGGCCATGCAGTAAGCAGTGTGCTATGGCATGGATATTCAAGTGTACTTGAATGGCATCTGTTTGTTTTAGTCAAGATTATGCTAAAATATACTTTCCCCAACTATATGTAAGTTCCCTATGAAGAGCCAACCTTCAATTTAGAAAATTCCCAGTTTATTCCCATAAATTCCCGTTAATTCCCGTCTTTGAAAATTCCCGGAATTTTGCGACCCTAATGAGAAACCAATGTGAGTTTGGAACATTGCACAGTATACATCTATTCTAGTAGACCTCAACAATGGAATTATGATCAGTATAAATGGCCATGACATGGGACCTTTAACATTAAATTACTATTCAACATCTTTCCTACAGTGGAATAATCTGCACTTTAATCTTTATAATAAACATTCAACTTGAATCCAATAAAAACTACCATCCTTTTTATGTACCTCAAAGTCAGGTTAATTATGCAATAACATCGTACCCATGATGTGACGTTAGGAAAAGCGACTGCAGACCTGTGCCTCTCTTGAGCATTGGGAAAAAATATAGCCAAAAAATAGTGGAGAAAAAAGTGGAGCATGCATTTGAAAATGAATGATTCGTTGTCGGAGCAACATTTCCAACAGTGACTTTGTGCATAAAAGTGTATTGTCACTGCTCATAACTTTCCTTTTGCTATATTCAAATACTGCTTCACATTGTGTGCACTGTGTGCCATGTTTTGTGTTTTCCTTTAAACATGAAAACTCTCATCTGCTGTTCGCATTACAAAGGGGATGCTTTGATGGAGAAGGTACTCCAGAGCTCCCTCTCTAAAACCCTAATGATACCTGCCTCCAAGCCTATTTCTGGTACATCAAAGGATCAACTAGCCTAAGTGCTTGTGCCATAGTGTGAGTGGTACATATTGAAGCCTGTGTTTGTAAACTCCCATCATTACCATACTGAGTTATTTTGCCATACATGCTGCAAAGAGCTTCACCTGTAAGAGGCTCTTGCTCTAACGTAAAGCAATGGCACCATCAAATGGACAGCAGGAGTATAGACCCAGCTGCTGCTGGCTGATAGTCTTGGTGGATAAAAGATGCAACCGTAAGATAAAAACTGTTGAAAATGTACGCATTGCTCTAGTTAGACATCAACTTTTGCCATTTATAAGATTCAAATACAGATAAGGCCCTGACCGTCATGCTCTGAGAATGAAAGCCTCCCTTACTAAAAGTCTGAAGAAGACACAACATCTGAACTTTACTCAAGACCAACTGTGCATTGGATGGTCCCATTTCTAGAGTTGGGAAGTGTTTCATGAGCTATCAGTTGTTATTTGAAAACAACATGTGTGCTACAAATAAGATATGTTGTATTTCATTGCTTGTAGCATTTATAAATCAATTTAGTCTTTTTTGTTTCCGAGAAGTCATTTTTGGTCATATTCACCAGCCCTATCTCACATGTTAAAGCAAGGTCATTCATATTAGTCATTGATTCGGATCCACCTTAAGTCAACGTGTTTCCTCGGTACATGCTACTTGAAATCTGGGCTGTAGATTTACCGCAATTCTAATAACAGACGGCCCAAAACACAAACTCCTTGGCAGAGATTATGGTGCTGTTTACACAAGAACGCAAACGGTTGTATCCGCTACTTTTCTCTTTCGTATAGCCCGTTCGTTCACACGAGGCCGTAACGAAAACGCGTAAACGGACCCCGCAAACGATAACGGGTCCCAAGATGGATAGATCAGCAAACGGAACGCTCTGGGGGGCCTAACGGCTCCGTATGTACGTCCTATATGATCATTTCCTGGTAACGATGAAGCTTAGCCCCGCCTCTCCCCACCTCTGCTGCTCACTGCTGTAGCATGGTCAGTAGCTACTGTCAGTAGCTACTACTACAGCTCGACCACGCTACAGATGTTAGTGCAAAATCTACAGCTCCTCTACCACAACCATCAGCAACAAGTGGACATGGAGAATTACATGAACTAAATGTTGCTAAATCCACCGCGGGGCATAAACAGAAGGCCAACCATGGCAACCATGCTTGAGGGTCTTCTTCGCTGCTTTTGGTGTATTTTCTGGCGGAAGTACAGCGCCACTTACAGGCCCGGCATATGTACTACAGTGTCTCCAGCGCCTTCGACCGGTCTCGTGTGAACGGAAGACCTTTTTGATATCGTATTTGGTTCATTTGCGTTTCGTTTGCGTTTGCGTGTAAATGGGGTCTATAAAATGTCACTAGACCCCATTTACACGCAAACGCAAACGAAACGCAAATGAACCAAATACGATATCAAAAAGGTCTTCCGTTCACACGAGACCGGTCGNTGTGCTTAAAAGCGCTATGAATGGCTTCAATTTGCTGGTCCATGCATCCGTTTATGCCACATTCACCTCATAGGATTTTTCTGCATCATCCAGGGCTCCATCCTGAGCCATCTCCCAGGCAAGACTTTTTTTCATCCTCCTCCTTTCTGGCAGTGTGGCCTCCACTTCAGATGGTCCGTTCATCTCGTCTCTTGGCATTTCCTTGTCTTTGTCCAGTTGACAAATGGCTGCCCCTGCTTTTTACAATTCAAAATCTCTTCCCAAGCTTTTCAGCCGATCCTGGGTCGTGCCACCATTCTTGAGCCAGAGAGGGGGATGTCAATCCTGCCCGTCTGAAGCGTATTTTATACAATGGGAGAGGTTAATGCTTCAAATATGCGCGAGGAAGATTGAGCCGTCCTAAATCGTCTCATACTTGAGCAATGACTCTGCCACTATCCTCTGGCCATGACACGCGATTACATGGTTTCACTGTTGCCTGCTTTCTGTATAGCTGAAGGTAAAGCAGCACATCACGTTACGAGCACCATCTTCCGTTTTCCAAAGTGAGCCCAAACACGTTTCTTCAGGCGCCTCATTTCTTGCGGCCCACAACAGCCGTGTCTCGCCGAAAGAAGCCCAAGCGCGTCTACGTCTCTTGTTCGGCCTGACTCTTCCCGACCATTCATCCCTTTTATATGACTCTTTGATGCAATACCGCAATGCCCATTGAGTAGCGCCCAAACACAGCGCGACCCACTCTCAATAACAATCTGGGTTGGTTGCAAGCACCAGATTTAGCCTACATGCTGCGTAGCACCATACATGCACCTGCGTTTGCGAGATTGTGCAGAGCAACAGTTAGGAGAATCCTTTGTATTGGACCTTCCAGTTTGATGCCATTCAGCGCATTTCCAATTGCCACATGCGTCTGCCTGAGGCCCATTCGGCCAGAACTTCTGACAGCATGTGTGACAAGCGCCTGTCCAGTGCGCATGAACTGCACTCAGCCACTGCAAACAAGCCGTTCATGCAACCAACCATCAGTAACAATACCTCATAAATTGTAGATGCCCCGACCCCTGAGAGGTGGAGGCTCCGCGTTGCGTGCGCAACATGCACTGAAAAACATTCCCTGCTTTCGCTCTGATCATCACTGCAAGATGTTTTCTGAATCAGATGGGAATTGCAATCTATCACTCAGTGACTGTGGTTTTGCGAGAGTAAGTTAGGGAGGCGTGTCGTGCAACACCAGCACAAAGCCAACTTTTTGCTGCTTCTCAATGCAGCCTGTCCAGGTGCTCTTTAAAACCAGCAAATAACTTCCCCAGTAGCGAAGTATGATCAAGAAATGGTACCATGATCAACTCTGTGCGTCTTCCAGCAATGCTGCCTCATTTCTTGACATCCGCTAGCCAAGCCCTTCCCCAGGGAACCCTGATGACATCTATGATGTGCTCAAATCCGTGCCGTCTCTTTCTTGAAGCCTGCTCTCTGTGCCGCCGACATCGACTGTCCACCAAACACACTGCGCTGATATCAGGCGCACTGGCGGATTTTCAAGAGCGTAAAGCCTTCAGCACAGTTTCTGTGTGCAACGCTTCTCTCATGCTCCCTCCTCTGTGCGCTGGGTGTATATGCCTCAATCCTGACATTCCACTGAGAACAGACTGCCTATCAGTTCTCTTAGCGAATGCCAGCCAGATGAAACGAATACAGCATGCTTGCACACTCTGTACAGTCACGTCAGCCACCTTCTCACTGGTGCCGTCTCTGCCTACAGAACACTTTCTGCCCCACCACTGCGATTGCTACTTTTTGCTGAGCGATTGGAATTTAAAAATGTCGGCGCAGATTTTTCTGATCAGTGGTGAAAAAAAATCATTATGTTGACTGCGCACACTCATAGCTCTCAACAGCTGTTCCCTGTCAGGCTGATCCGTGTCTTTGGCTGACGCACTCCTCACTCTCTACAGCTGCTTTGGCCTCTCAAGTGATCCTGTCTCTTGCGGCTTGACACATTCCCACTCCGTCTACGCCTTTCCCTCTCAGTGATCCTGTCTTGCGAGGGCAGTCACTCCTCACTCTCTACAGCCTTTTTCCTCTCCAGGTGATCCTGTCTTTGGGCTGACATACTCTCACTCTCTTACAGCCTTTTTCCCTCTCAGGTGATCCGCTGTCTTTGGGCTGACCTGACTCCTCACTCTCTACAGGCCTTTTCCCTCTCAGGTGGTGTGCAGTCTTTGTGGCTGCCTGAATCGGGTCCTGGCTCTCCCCTGAAGCTGACCGCTGAGCTTGCCGCTGAACCTGTCTCTGGGCTGGACATAGGGAAAGCATTTATCATTGGATGGGAAATAACTCAAAACCACAGAATAAAGGTACAAAGATAAAATATAGTTCATATTGAACGAACGTTGGCGAGCGTAACAACACTAGTGGCTTTTCCATATGTTTTCATTATGACACTTACTAGTGTTTATCCAATGCAAAAAAGTCAGATCTTTGTGACAATACCCTGAAAATGCTCAGGAAGCACTATACACAGCCATTTGAAAACCTACAGTAAAAGTACACATTTACACAGAAATTAAAGTTAACACCACAAAATTATCTGAAACACAGTTATCACCTCAGTAAACAATAATGAATTGTGAGATATTACAATAGCATTCAACTGGCTTTGCGAAGATTCGCTAATCTATTTCGAGCGTAATTATTGTACAATTACTGTACTTTACTTATTGATTCTGTGTTAAAATTCAAGTATCTTCTATCTGAACTTTGGGCTCGATTCTAGGCTATGAACTCTGCCATCCCTACTTAAAGCTCGTTGGTCCATAGTGAAAGTCGGCTGCTGGCTATGGCAAGAAGAGACCGCTGACGTGATAGCCGCTCTTAGCTAGCCGTAGCAAGGATCATCCGGACCTAATAACGCCATCTAACATCACATATTCGGCATATTCTCACACAGATCAACCACAACTACCACAATTCCACAGCTCGTCAAACAGTCTGGCTCAACTAGTCTCACACGGGACTATTCTGTAACAGGTCCACATCGCATCAGACTGTAAACGCCGTTTAACGTTTCTAACTGTTTGGACCCATGTCTCAAATATGTCGCTTGCTAGACCAGCAACGTGTTCTCACTGCCAGCCGTTTTTCCACTTTGCGGACTGTTTCAAACTAGAAGCTACACGCCCACTGCGGTCAAGCCAGCGTATTTCCTCGAGTGGCGCGATTACCAGCCCGTTACCAGGTGTATTTCGAGTGCGCCGATTGTTAATGTCATATAAAACACGGTGCACTGCCAATCAAGAACAGACAATGGCAAACTGATGCTGGACAAAGTCTAATATATACGCATGAAATCTAGGGTTATTGCTTCCCACTATGCACATTATAATACAACCCGGCGGTGTTTCATATTCTATTTTTTCAATGTCATAACATCGTCCTGTTGCACAAATGATTGTCTGAGCACTTACAGCTCGATACGTAATACTACATTGAGAACGTTTTAACATTATTGCAACGAGATGCTGCTGCCATATGGGATTAAGAGGTATATGTAGAATTTATAATCGAACTGGGTACCTGTAAGACTGACTATATCGGATATAAGGCATATTAGCTTCCATACTGCTTATGGAAAAACTGACAATATATACTGGTCTTAACACTTCCTATAGACAACTCTGCAAGATGACCGACAGATACGATATGAAACATACTTACCCGTAGCGACTCTTTCAGTATATATACAACCGAGTTTAGTTCCCTTAACACTCCAGTAGGATCTCTTACAAAGAAAACGAACAAATGGAATGCAGACATATGAGACATACTTAGTTAAACAGTACAAGTATCTAAACTGTCACGGACATTAATTATTGAGAGTCTATAAAGGAACTTAGTTAACTATACAACCCAGTAGTGCGCATAAGATAGAACACTACAACTTGAGCTAGTTTTAAGCACCTTAGACTAATGAAAACTACATTTGTCTAATTGCTAACAGTGCTCCAATTTTATAACGTGGACTGCTACATGTTTCGTAATGCTTTTTCTATATTACTGATTCATTAGATGTGAACTCTATGGCAGTTCTCGTTATATATTAACAGTCTGCAAGTTGTACGTTGACTTAAAATCCTCTGGATGAGTACCACATGTTATAAAATCCATTCGTGGGGTCAGGAGGCCTCTGATCTTGTACCTTTTCATACCTGATGAGTTTCGCATCCTGTGTAATTGGTTGGTCTCTAGACTCAGTGGTTCCCAACCGGTGTGCCGCGGCACACTGGGGTGCCGCGAGCACTGTCCAAGTGTGCCGCAAAAAAACGTATTTTTATGTTCCTGATTTTTTTCTCACTTAATAAACTTCACTTCATATACACTTTATTTTATTACATGTACAATGGAGTTCATAAGCTAATAAAACATATATTGCTCAGATTTAGAAATATTAAACAGCTCAAATTCTCATAATTTACGTCAGCCGTCATTGTTTACGGTGTGCAGAGCAGCTTTTTATCCTCGCGCCAAATAATTTCAAGATGGACCGTTACGTAGTGACAATAAATAAAGAAGCACCCCGGCCCTCAACAACACAGGCAGGGATGACAGAACATGATGGAACAGCAGTGCAAAAGAAGTCTAAAATAACATTAATATCAGCCACAAGTTTAAACAGCAGAGCTCAGGATGAACTCGCAGAGCTATCTATGGACCGCTCCCTGAAACTGAAGCACGGGGAACTACGTCTGGATATATTTTGGCTGCTTGTGGGACACGAGTATCCATCCCTCTCAGAGAGTGCCAACAAGGTGCTTTTACAGTTTCCAACCTCCTACTTGTGCGAGCTGGCGTTTTCCTCACTCGCATATGTCAAAAACAAGACCCGGACCCGGCTGTCAGTGGAGCAGGACCTCCGCGTTGCGCTGTCCACTATCCCCCACGCATCAAGAGACTCTGCTCACAAAAGCAGGCACAAGTGTCGCACTAGCACCGTGTAACGGTCTGAGAAATGTTTATGTTTGGATGTTAATTTGTGTGCCTTTCTTATAAATGTATGATTTATGATTTTGTCAATCAGTATTATCTGGATAGCGAAATGCAGAATGTTTCATATTTGGGATGTGGTTGATGAGTCACATGACCACAGTCAGGTCAGAGGGCATTGTTTCATCCCTCCAATTCTATTAAGTTATTATTTAATCTAAGTGATCATAGGCCTGCCTCTTTTGAAATCCAAATGTAAAATAATAACTGTATTGATATGTATTCGTGTTTTTACACAGGTAGGCCTACTATTTTCAGCCAAAACAAAAGAGCCTACTTAGTAGGCCTGTTTATAATATTGAATTCATCATAGAAATGGTGCTGACATTTTTAGTCTGGTTCTTGTTATTATGTGTGAATACATTATTTGTTCTATAAAATGTTCTATTCAATTAAATACACATTTGAAAACCAATTTATGGTGTATTTATGGTTTTTAGTTTAAGCTCTGAAGTGGTTTCTAAATCTACAAAAAGTTGGGGTGCCTTGGGGTCGAGAAATATTTTCAGGGGTGCCTTGGTAAAAAAAAGGTTGGGAACCACTGCTCTAAAGGTCACGTTGAAGTTTATGGGGTGAAAAATGTACAACTTCCTCATGCCGAACAATAGTCAAATATCATGGTCATTTGGTAAGGAATCTGGTGAATGGATTTCTTGTCTTCTTTTTAGTTTATACTGTTGCGTTGGTGGCACAAGAGGAAAATAATGTATTTGATAATATGTATTCCTTCAGCACTTGTTCCTTGATTAATGATTGTATGATTATGTTGACAAAGAGAATCACTAATAAGCGAGTTGGTAGGTCATGGTACATAGTTCCCGCTGCACCCAGTTCTGAAAGAAAGTTGTAGTAGTTGGAGAGAATCTCAGCTGCTCCTCTTCATCCCACCATGCTGAACATCAGTCTTTATCCCAGCGGACAGGAGAGCAGTGCTCAGGTGGAGCTGCCGGGTTAGTGGGAACAGAGGGGAGACTCATTAAAAGTGATCCTCCTGTCCGGTGCAGCCTGATCACTTTCAGCCCCGTTATCCGCCAGAGTTCGTTTTGAAGGGGTGGATCTAATCTCAGAGCTGGAACATTGTCATGGTCAACCTGGGTTACCCTGCTAATGAGTGAGAGGTTCACTCTGCTGAGCCAGGAAGCTCCACAGGCAACACCATGAGTTCATTTACTCAGTGTTTGAATGTTGCCTGAGTGAGACCATCTTGGCACTTTTTAAAATGTAGAAAATATTTGTCCTAAAAATTAGATCCTAATGCAGTGAGTCTTAACAGGTATTCAAGAGGAGATCGATTCGTTGATTACCTTCAGTTTTTACTGCTTATTTCTTCAATATTAAAACCAGAGCAGGTCCGAAATATTCTTTTTAGGAGGCTTTTATTGCAGTGTTTCCATAATCAGTTTTGTATTGATCCATTCAATTTAACCATGAATGTGCTTTTAGGATGAGGTTTGGGGACATATTTGGAGAATATATCCCAAAACACGATAAGTAGCAGTAGAAGTTAAATCTACAGCGGGAAACAAGATCAAAGGTACAGTATCAGTAAGTGGTCAATTAGAATAAAAGGCTAAGGTTGAAAATTACCGGAATCAAGTAAAACTTGATGTGACCTTGGTAAGAAAAAACCATTAAGTTCTAATACTCCTCAAGTTTGAAACTATTCCAACAAGTAAAACCTTTCCACAGCCATTAATTTCCACATCAGGTATCAGGGGTGTTATTCCTGTACCTACTGCCTACACTCGTCCCCGCAGTGCACTACTCCATATTTATTTTATTTTGTACCTGTGAGACAGCTTCAGGGCTTCCCTTTGTCTCTCCCTGCTCCCTGAAGAACGAGACAGACTCTGCCATCTGTCCTCAGTGTTAGCTCGGCTGTATGTACAAAGAGGCCGCGGAGCATAAGTCACATTCCCAGAGGGAGCGGTGGGTAAAAAGAGAAACCAGGGATTAAAGCTCTGTGTAATGATGTGGGGGTAAGAAGGAGTGGAGTATGATGGGAAGTGAAAACTCTGTGCTCTACCGTGAACAGACATACACATAAATATACTGCCTTTCATTGTTTCATAGAGAACAAGCCCACATGCATCTTCTATATGGAGATCACACACGTACGCAGCGCTCCAGGATAACAAGGCAACATCAAAAACACTTTAAACAACCAACAGCGATCCACGCTACGCCCGTAAAATTGTGCGGAGATGATCAGATGCGAGTATTCTTGCTTACACTTGTTTCAAATACAAAACATGCACAGGGGAAACGTGAATATTTTGCCAAAAATCAAAACAAGTAAATATATCTCAGGGAGATGTTTCTATTGTTGAAGTAAAAGTATGGAAGTCATTACTCACCACTTTGATAAACTAAGTGTCTGAGCACTGCTTCCACCCAACTCCTTCCTTGCTTAAATGTCTTACAAGTACAACAGCAGCCTGCTCAGCTTTACACTTTGATTAAAGCTAAGTGAGCGCTTGCTGTAATCCCCGAATCCTTTTTAGTCTCGGTAAGATTTAGGTGAGAACGATTTCCTCTCGGCAGTGAGATTTGCGGCTAGCTCGCTCTTTGTTTGAGCAGACATCTCAATGTTTATTCAATCATTCCTTACATGCTCTGCTGCTGGCATTTTTTCTTAACACAATGATTAAAAAAATGTGCCCAAAGTTAAATACGGTGATCTACGGGAGCTAGATTCTAACACACGAAAAAGAAAAAAAAAGGAGGTTATACCAGCAGTGTTTTTCGCAACCATTGTCGACTCACTCTCAAGTGTCACCATGGCAATACATTAACACTCCAGTGTAATGTTTATCAGCTGTTTTTTTCTCTCCCTGAGAAACAGCTTGTTAATTACTTCGTAGCGCTAACATGACAGGAAGGCTAACAGTGCCTTTGGAAGGTTCAGAGATGGCCAAGCAGAGCCGCTTATTGGCTCTGAAGTGTGATTTATGATGCCTCATCGGGAGGACTAAATCACCCCTACTCGTGTGTATGTGAGTGTGTGTGTTTCTCCACGGGAGAGCGGCTAAGGAGACAGTTGATCAGAGTTTTAAAGTGTTTGGCGGGAATAACCATGCCTGACTCCTTGACATTATTCTAAACTCCAACCATTTAGCCGTGCGCCGAGAGGGGCCGTGATTAATTGGTGTGTGTGCGCCACTAACAAACGGGGGATTAATTTCCCAAAAGATTTAACAGCATGAGCGGAAACACGGCGCTGTCATGTCTGTCCCCCAGACCCAAACCCTGCGGTGTCTCCCTGCGCCGCCTCATAGAAGCAGGTCAGTGATGAGAGATCCGCACCAGTGGAAACATCACACTGTGACTCTATTTCATTTGAAACTAAGCGGGCTAAAGTGAATCCCTTATGGTCCGTTTGTTAAATCTTGCACGAAAAGAGTAAACATAAAAGTGGATAAGGCATTGGTTGATAGCTGTGTGTAAAAGAAGAAGGGACTGCAGCTTCGATTCCTGCTCTGTTTTAAAGGATTATATCCTATAGACTTAACCCAAAAGTAAGTAAATAAAGAAAGTTTTTTCGGCAAAGAAATTCAACACCAAATTCAACTGAATCATTTTAGACTTCCAGATACAACACACTGGATTTGTATTAATGAGCTTAGCGTCTGCCTCGCGTGTGTTGCTTTTCTCTACACTTTATACTCCGTTTTCACCGTGACTTTTTAGAGCCACCTCACATTTATCTGATCATTTCCATTTTGTGGCTGTGGATAAATGCTACCCAGACACATTATAGTATTTAGCAAATACACTTGTACATTTAATACTCTTTTCTTCTGTCACCAGGGTTCAGTCTGGTTCCTTATCTTGCTCTTTAAATAATCCCTTTTGAATGAACGTCATCCAATGGGATTATGTACACCTAAAAGGAAATACAAACCTCTATCCCGTGACTTTGGTTATTTCTTTGTGTGTATGGGACTTACAGTGAGCGCTGACTCTGTGGACTTGAGGACCCTTGTCTTACTTTGTGTATTTTGGATGATTAAATAATCTTGTTTAAAGGCTGAGAAGAACCGCTCTGCAGAGTCAGAGCTGAGCTCGTGGATCTTCACCAGGATACCGTATGCAGCGTCACAAGGGGCCATTCTTCTTGGCAAAAATTATGGAATTACATTGAGTTGAGGACACTTCTTCAAGATTGGATAAGGGATGAATAATTTAGCACCTAATGATTAATCCAGAGGCAAAACGCCTTGCTGAAATATAGCGTCTCTGAAGGTAACTTTAGCCCTCAAGAAAGACGGATGTGGAGGTTTGTCATGCGGTTTTCTAAGGGAAATTTCATCTCGGGCACGACATAAATCTTACTGGCAGGCGAAAAGTACAATACGTTCATCACGAATATGTCTACATCACGCACAATTATTGCGGAATTGTCAATGCTCCCAAAAGCAACATGTAAACTAAGTGCAAATCAAATCCTGGAGTTCGGATTGGTCCTATGTTTAATCCTGTTGTTGATACAGACTTTGAAGCTACTTTTGAGGATGAGCTTACAGGGTTTGCTGTGAGTTATAGACTCATACTGTCAGTTCTACGTATAGCTTACTGAGAAACTTCCAAAACATTTTGAACATTTGCAGGATTACAGCATTAAACGCTTTAAACTGCCTATGTGTGTTCCTGGATGTGTGTGTGTGTGTGTGTGTGTCTCAGGAATTAGAAGGAGCACGACAGGCAGAGAGTGCAAGCAGCTTTACTTTCTCTGATAAATATAGATAGCACTAAGGGCAACAGTGTATTGCTACACACAGTGAAAAGCACAACCTGAATCAATTTCACAATTAGCCAGTTCAGTGTTTTAATTAAAAAACAACAGTCGCCTTTGAAGAAATCAATTCCAACTAAAGAGGCAAAAGAGAGAATTCCCCTGCCAGTTTAGCATCCCGCAGCTCTGTCAATTCAAAGACATGCATAGATGCTTTTGGCCCTTTCTCTTGTATCTGTGCAGCATTAAACAACATCTTAAACCATCTTAGCTGTGTGTGTAGGGACTATTTTTTCGCCTTTATTTGAGAGCCAACATTAAAGAGATACTGGAAACAAGAGGAGCAGGGTGTCAAAAAGTCCAACGACAGTTTCGTTATCATATTCTTTCATGAGTTGAAAGAAAAGATTTTCATATCAGTTTGAGAAGTTCTCTTTGAGTTGGCAGCAACATTTATCATATTATATTCAAGCATATCCAAACCCTTTTTTCTTATCGAACCTCTGTGCATATGCTAAAAATACATATATAGTTAATCAGTCAGCTCCAGTGATGCAAACACAGGTATGGTGAAAAAAGAGAGAACTATTCGAAGCAGAAAAAAAACAGCGTAATATACCATCTGACATTGACAGATTTTTCTTTTTGGATATTTTACAAATCACTCCCCTTTCAAACTCTATTCTTGTTATTTATAACAACTTTTTTTTGTTACTGTCATATAGTATTTTATACCTATTAATAATTGAGTCTCTAATGTCTCATTAATAACTATAATTATCATATCAAGGTGTGCCTTAACCTCACTGAGCTAAGGTTATTTGAGCCTCTCAGGAGAGAGCTCTCTTCCACCTGGTTGTAGAAAAGCTCTTTAAATTCGTTAGCATAGCTAGCTAACCAGATGCTAATAACAACAGATCGCCACTGTGCTTACAACTAAAGACACAGCCTCGCAAACACTGCGGCATGTGTACGGCTCCTTATGGGTACTGCAATATTTGAAGAGCTGGAGCGGCGTTCCGATGCTCTCCGTTACTCCTTCCAGACGAGACATAACCACGTGAAGAGCTATGGTGAAGACACGTTTCGCTCGTGTTGTGTTCAATGAACCTGTCCTTGGCCAGGAAAAACAGGCAGTCGCTTGTTTAATTATTTTGCGATCTAGATTTCTTCTTCTTTTTTGAAGGACCCCCCCCCAAAACGAAAACTCTTCGGTTCTCCACGAATTACACAAGTCACCCAAAATCAGCGTTAAAAAAGCGGGAGGCGCCGAAAAGCGACTAATTTGCATCACTGCAGCTCACAATATCTACCAAGGGGCCGAGCAATGTTAATCCCCGTAAAGCTCACTTCTGCACACTTTTTTTGTCAAGATACCTCCATAAATTCATATTAAATGTATCTCTTAATAGGTTAATAATCAGCATGTTCATAATTTATTTTCTATATTAACCATGTTTACATTTCATTTTAACTTTGGCCACTTGGGGGCAGTGTAAACAACTTTTCAACACACATTGACATATTATCACATTATATAATATATATATACTGTATATATAAATCAAAATGCAGACCCTTGTAGATCTGTCTATTGTCTTAACTTTTCCTGAAGGAAATATCTTGCTGCTAAATGCTTCACTTTATTCACCAGCTGGTTGCCAACTGTGTGTTGTTAGCTGGTGAGCTGTACAGTACAGTGGTTTTCTCTTAGAGTTCTTGACTGAAAAAAGCTGCTTGCTGCATCTAAAAATGTGATAAGGATGGTGAAAGGGAATAGAGCTGTTATTGAAACAGTTTTCCAAGCAGAATGGTGGTTATAAATACACATTTCACTACTCAACATATTCCATTTGAACACTCGGTGTGATATTTGTACTCTGGCTTTGTTTCCCACAGTTATTGATCTGCCAGCTTTAATTTCCATCGACTTTTATCCCTTACACTTCAGTAACTACATACACTCTCTCACTCTCTCCAGCGCCGTATGCCCATGCATTCTGTTAGCCGGCATGTCGGACAGAAAAACAAACTCCCCCCTTGTTCACACATGTCTGGCATGTCAAGTGACGGCTGTGGATTCTCACCCTTTTTCCTCATGATCGCTTTCGTCCGCTTTTGACGGGGATCGAGTCTCGGCGGCTCACCTCGATGTGTGGTTTAGTGAGGGGAAAAGCTTGAAACTTCAAACAGAGCCAGTCTCCGGCGCAGTGATAAACCCTGCCTGACGAAAGACCGCAGCTTCAGAGAGGAGGAGGTGATGAGCTTAACTTGGGGGATTTAGCAGCTCCGTCTCTCCCTGCCCGCGTTCTGTGGAACACATTGTAGCCTTCATGCCTGATTGTTATTCCGAGAAACCGGAGAGTAATGACACGTGTCTTTGATCCCTGGAAAATGTTAACATGGGAGTGACTTATATGTAGAAAATAAAACATTCAGATGTAGAATAAAATGGATTGTTAAATCAGCACATTTCTCCTTATTAAAATAATAAATGAAGAATTACAATTTTCCAAACTAACAATTATCAATCAACTCTAACATGTACAGTTTTAAGAGAGGTATTTAGTCTTACAGTCTGCTGCCCTGACGGGACTAATGTACAATGTTTACTACCACCATCTACTGTTCACTTGGAGGAGTTGACTTTTGAAACCAGAAAACAGTTTATTTAAACCTCTCCATCAGTAATGAGAATACCTTGATTTGAATCTACAGTTGGGACACAGTTGTAATTCTTCAGAATAGGTATACAAATATTGATTTCAAACAGAATAGTTTGGAAAATTAACTTTCAAAATGTAAACGCTGGTTGTCTGTATCAGACTGAAGACTTACAGACATTTATTCCAAGGGTCCACACCATCATGGATTTCTGTGTTTACTCCATTAAGAAAGAATCAGAATAATGTGTTTTGATCCCTTTCATACAGAAGAAACGGGTTACAATCAGGGTTTTCAAGGAATTCCCGGCTTTGTGCTGTAAGTCAGCACTTACTACTACTGCAACAAGTTTTTGAAACCTTAAGTGAATGTAGACACACTTAAAACACATTTACTTATTATTTATATATATTTAAATTTCCTATTTGTAGAATTGTTAAATGGTTGGACTTCTAGCAGCCTTAATGGTCTATTTGCTTTATTTTCCGTGATGTATGTTAATTATAGAAAGTTGCTGGGTTGTACAGAAGATGGAACTTGAAGTGCAAACAGAAGTAGCAACATCTTTGCAGAAGAAGGTAACATAATGTGTGTGAAATGTCCTACATTTGAGAAACGGTTACAACTACAGTATAACTCTCACATATGGTCCCATTTTTTTCATGTATTTTCATATATTTTAATAGATAGTTAAAAAAATATATCTTGAGGTGCATTTAGCCCCTTTTAATTTTCCTGACGACTGCTACGATCGTTTGTCACTTTCAGGGTTAATAAGTGGGCCCCATTGACCTAAAGCAGAAAAAGGAGATGGATATTTAGCTGCAAATGAATGTAAGTCACTGCAGGTCAGAGCAACTCTTTATCATGGCCCCTTGTCCCCTGGGAGCCCTTTTAACTCTGGCCTCATAAGTGCCCCACAGAGACCTCTCCGTCAGTCATCTAGACCCCGACCTCTGATTGGATCAAAGATTGATTACACCCTATTCATGCAGCGCCATCATTGGAGGACAGCAAGGCCCGCACCACGGGTCAATGGGGCCTTGTAATCAGTGCCAAAGCAGAGGTGACTTGATGCCGTGGTGGTAGGAAAATCGCTTTGCTGATTTCAGCGCAGTCACATACAGAGTGTCGTAATATGAGCCCAAATCAAAATCTGCCACGTCCTCACCGCATACAAAGTTAATTGCATAGCGAGGATTCGATTTGTAAAAGCTTTGAGTGATTCCCAGTCAGCCTTTGATTAATCTCTGGCAAATGCAGAGAAAAAACATCCTGTAACCCTAATCCTCTTTAATCTTGAGACACATTATGATTCATGTGCAAAGCATAAGCTTGATGCTCATTTGGTCAACAACTCAAAAAAAATGATTTGACTGCTCATTCTCATTTCCGTGAAAGCACATATTAAAAAAAGACGAAGTGGTTAATGTCACCCCCATCATAAGACTTTGTCAATTTGATCACTTTTAGAATATGAAAAAGAATCAGCAGAAGGATATTTTGATGATAAAATCCCAGCAGCCATCTGTTGGTGTAATGAAATGGCCTGTGCTGGCAGAAGATCTGGATGACCTCTCGCTATCCACAGACAGCATATGCCGCGCCGCAGAGTCGAAGGCACAACCTTTCCAGCGCCGACGACCATCTACAACCTCATAATCATCAAAACCTCATCTGTTACATTCATAAATCCGGTATGGATTCTTGAGGATTTGCAAAACACAGCACACCATATGCTGCCATTCTGTAAACGCATGTTCTTGAACAAAGCTGAGGGAAATTAATTGAAACAACGGATTGCTGGTTTGATTTGTAAGACCTGTAAATATCACGGTAAACAACAATTGTTCCGCTTTCTCGGTTTTTCCGAGGGGTATTAAGGGTTGGAGATGGAGCAATAACTCACAAGTGCTAAGACTCCCCGTACCCAAGCTACCAATTCTCCCCGCATTGTGGGATTAACAAACTCCACTCCTTGCCGAGCAACACGGGCAACACATTATTGTTACTTTCCGTGCTTCCTGCCACTCGCACAACTGTGACTCTGTAATACTTCAAACGCCTGCAAGACTTAAACTCATTCTGGATGCTGGCTTTAAAGTGCTAATGGGCTGGATATTAGCGATTGTAGTAAAGTGTGTGTGTGTGGTAGAGAAGGTTTGACTTTATGTGGTGGTATCCTTGGTGTGTGTGTGAGGCTGGCTGAGATGCTGTTGCACCAAGCAGAGGCAGTTTCAAGGATTACTGTCGGGGCGGAAAAGAGGCAATTAATCTCTGTCTTCAGAATGGGATACAGCTGAGCTTCAAGGCCTTTTAGGATCTTTTGGAAAATCATAAGCTTCTGTTTACTAATTTCCCCATGTGGTCATATTGACGGTGTGAATATATGGCAGATATAATGGGTGAGAGTGCAGATACGGGTTATTCAAAAGCAGGTTTACTAGTGAAACCCATTTTTTTTTTTTCTCAATCAAGCATGCATGGGAGAGTTTGTTTGATTTTGTTTTCAATTACACCCATTTCCCAGGCAGTGAGGCGCGCTATCAGTTGGGACAGGATGTTTGATCAGAACTAAGCTCTGCTGACATTTGATTTTTTCCCCCTCGTGTCCTTGTCCCCCCCGCTCTGTTGTCAGGTCAAAACCAAAAGAGCTCATAATGTCTGCATGAGGTGTACAACAAACCTAGTGCCAGAGAGATGTTTTATTTTCCACAACTGAACTTTAAAAAGGTGTTTTTAACTTTGATGAAACACAGGAATTCTGCCGTCAGGGAGGTCAGGTCTGGGAGAGTTTCCAGCACTGTACCTGCCTGACACCAATGAGCAAAAGAAAGACCGAATGTAGCTGTACATCATTTCCCCCCCGGCTGCAGAATTCAGCCTGATCAGACCTGGCATCTTACCTTCAGGAGCTCCACAACGCTTTCCTCCATCTGTCTGTGCAGATATAACTCCATATATGTGCCTGAAAACACAAACGACAAGTCAAACAAACATACAAATATGAAGCGTGAGCTCCTGTTGAACTTGTTTGTCTTTCCTGCTGAGATCAGAACAGATTAAACTAAGAACATAACAATTCATGTATTTATATTATCCAAATGTCATTTACATTTAAACTATGATTTGAATTCCTGTCACTCTTTGTGTAAGAAAACTAAATATGATGGCACTGCAGCTCCTGTGCATGTCTTCTATTTGTATCAAAACGTATTTAAAAAACAGCCTACTGTATATGTCTGTGGAAACGGCGCCTAAGCTTAAAGACCCTGCGAAATCCAAATTTAAAAAGTCTGTGGTGTTATCCTAACTGGCCAACTATATGTCCAAAAAGTATTTTTTAGTATTTAATCTTTTACATATTAATTTTAGCGCAATTTCTCTTTTCATTTACTTTTATGACTCATCTTGAATTTGTGGCAATTTAGCTAAATATATTCAATAAAATGCTATTTGTTGCAGCTAACCCATCCCATAAAACTGCACTTGGCCGTTAGCTTGGGCACACCAGCTAGCAGACCTGTATAAGAGGAAGACATTGCTGTCATTGGACTTTCCTGTTTTCTCCATCGTCCTCCCTATAAAGTAGACCCTCCAGAAAAACGCGATCCTGCAATCGCAGAATTTACCGCATAATCAGCAAAATGGCGCAGATTTTTAAAAGGCCGCATATTTATCAAAAGGCCGCATAATCCCCGCATTTTTCCACACAAAGTTGAGAAGAAAAAAAGTTAACTCGTCTTGACGTAAAGTAGTGATGATGGTGACGTCATCAGCTCGCGCATCACAGAAGGTAAACAACACCGTAGAGTGAACGTGTGGAACTCACACGACAAACATTTCTGCTAAAGACCGGGCAAAGCAGTACCCCGATGTCTTTCACGAAAGTGGGGGGAAACTATTCTGCACCCCGTGCAACTGTGTGTTGGAGCATACGTCTTAGAGAAAGTCGACGGTCACGACCCACTTTGATTCATTCAAACATTCGAAAATGCTTTCTGCTGCTGCGGACAAGAAAGCCAAACAACTCACGTTCACCGAGGCATCAACCTCCAAAACGCTTTCGAGGGCTACAAGAAACGAAGTGAGTAGCCTACAAGATTGAAGCTGGTCAGATAATGAACGAGCAAATGAAAACAGAATGAGGCGGAGGTGTGTGTGTGTGTGTGTGTGTGTGTGTGTGTGTGTGTGTGTGTGTGTGTGTTTTTGATTGATTAAAATAGCCCCATTGCTTTTACAATAAATAAACATTGAATGTGTTTAATTGAATAGGAAAGGGGTTTAACGTTAGTGGCAGGTTGTGTGTGAGAGAGAATAAATAAGACAGCCCAATATTTAAAAAAAAAATCTATTCTTTTTCGCAACTTCCCGCATATTTCGCAACTTCCCGCAATTTCACCGCATAAAATCACATAAAAACCCTGCATGTTTAATCGCATAATCAAGGATTTTAGCCCGCATGATCAAGGATCTTTGCCCGGGTTTTTCTGGAGGGTCTGATAAAGGCTGCCAACATATTATATGTCAAAATACTTGAAATGCCTTTTACATTTCAATTCTTTGATTCGTCATTTCTTGTGGCACAGTTTGATGCTAGCTTGGAAGGTAGGAGCTAGCAAGCTAGGCTAAGTATTTCCCACTCAGAAATTGGGAGCTAATGAGTTAAAATGATCATTAGCACTGATTCTCATTTGACGATACAACTTATGACAACTTATATGAACAGATAGTCCTATAACCAACATTTAGTGTTCAAATAAATATTACCTCACGTCTTAATATTTCTCCTTTAATTTCGGTCGCACAAGGTGACTGAATCCAACATTGTGAAGAACTATTTTGAGAAATCTCCTTTGCTAAACAGATTGAATTTACTTTTATTCTATTCATTCTCTTCTTTCTCCTTTCCTGTCTTTCACTGATAAGCCCCCCTCACCACAGAACACAATGGCTCCATTGTACTAAACCACAGAGCTGATAATGTTACGTGACATTAAGGGCAATGATGTTAGTTCCTATTCAGGGAGACATTTTGATTGGAATGTAGACTCACAAAGAGCGCCATAATATTCAATGCTTCCAGAAATGAAAGAATCCAGTATTAAACCCAATCACCATTGATCTGCAAAATCGTAGACTCCGAGTATTTTATTAGCCCGTATGTCAGGAGATGCTTTCTTTCCAGATAGGGAAAGATATCGCAACATTTTATTAATTCAATACATTTGCACATGAAGTCACCACGTGAAGCTTTTTGCTAGCAATCCATTCATTTGAAACCTACCCATGCAATCTATCCAAAGCAGAAAAAACACTGAGAATTCCCAATGTCAGTCAGCTCCTCTGAAGTAAAGACTCAATTGTTTTTCCGCTCTTTTTATGTATAATAATATTCATATTCCGCTGAACGCTGACCCGAGAAAAAAGGGGCTATTTCAGAGCTGTCAGTGCAACGTCTTTATCTTCACTCTCCAAATGCTGGGGTCAGCCAAGACTTGACGCTCAGCAGACAATTCTCCCAAAGACCCTAATGTGATTAATGGGTGTCACTTAAGAAGGGCGGGGTGAGGTTGAAAAAGGAAAATAAGTCATCCAAAGGAGATTGTCGCTGAAGAAAAGGTACACTGGCGACACTTCATCAGCGGAAGCGAGAAATGCAGCCCCCCTGGCTTCAGCTGCAGAAGGAAATGTTCAATGTCACTTTGAAAGTTTTAAATACGGCCGGGGAATGCAACCTCTAAATGAGGTGTGGGCAACTAGCAATTAGAGCGCTTTGTGTTGGTAATGTTTGCAAGGTACATTAAGGAATAGCTTGCTCAAAACCCTGACATCAATTCCAACTTTGCAGTGTTGCCTCCATTTGCTCTCTGCTACAGTCACAAGGTCATGAAAGTATTTTAAAAACGGTAAGTTCAGTTTCACGTCACCAATGTCCTTGTATGTTCTCCTCTCTCACTCTGCTGGCATTATTAGATACAAGAAGGAAGACAGCCAAAAGCCCTGCTGTTATAAAAAACATTATTTTATAAATTCACCAGAAACAGCTTGTCACAAATGTCACTTCCTCTCCTCGTTTGGACCCCACTTGAAACTTGTTTTGATTTTTTTTATCATTCCAGTAATATCCTGACAATCTCAATACCTGGAGTGTGTTGCTTATTAAAACGGCTGCCACTTGCTTTCCCCGTCTAGGACTTGTGGAGATAAAGATATTCAAATAAGCCCGGTTCTCACACCTGAATTAGTGTTTTTGTTATGCAATCACTTAGGCTGTTAATGTCAGACAGGGCTATGATTTATATTGAGCTACCGTAGCAGTTGTTTTTAGGCCTTCCAGCTGGAGGAATAAAACGTTTTGTTATTCATTTCTGATGCCAGATTTGAAAAGTCAGCCATGATCCCTTTGCTCATGCTGCACTGAACACCTGATGCTGAGGGGACAGGTGGGCTTTGAAGGTTAGACATTTATTTTTAGACTCCAGGATACTTTTATTGCACGCAAGCATCATAATTCCATTCCCAACCGGTGTGGATATCGGTATCGGCCACTCTGTGTACAGGACAGGTGCACCTTCAACATCCGTCACATGGTGGTAACAACATGTATACATTTGCAAGATGATCTAAATGCTACATTTAGAATAGATGTTATTTATCCCTGAGTTTGAATATACAACATTTAAATCCGGAGCAGTCCAGTATTTTAATTCGTACTTAATTTATACAAAATAAGTCATTTAATGGTGTTATATAGTCTGACCTGCCTGGGCTCGCAAGAATCTGAGAGGCATGTAGACCAGACATTTTAAACAGCCTCAAATGTAATGAAGAAGAATAATTCAATGAAAAATGCAGAAAATGAATGTGTGCTACCAGCGTACTGATTGGCCTCCTTATCTTAGATTGCAGGTGCCTGATTTGATGATGGAAAAAAGAGGAGTTGTTGCCGAGTGTTTACTGTAATCTCAATTTAAATCTAACTCTTTAATCCATAGATATGACATCAAACCAACGCCAAGTCTGGGGATAAATAATAGTCGTGAATAAACACAGAAATGTGCAGGAAATAGAGATGTTTTTTTAATTATCCATACATATAAACTTTGCCATTACATTAACAGAAAAGCAGCTCACAACCAAATCCCTTAATTGAACAAACAGTATATTTAATGGCATATTTCTTCCATATCATCCTTCAATTCACTGTACTCTGGATCAATGTGTGATATCACTTCATCAACTACTGTTATAACCATTATGTATTTTTTGGCAATAATGCCACAATTTTTCCCGTGCCAGCTTCGTTAATGTAAAAACAATTCTGCTTTGTTGTCTTTTATATCACACCAAATGATATACATTTGAGTTTTATACTGTTGTTAAAGGAAAATGCTAAATTGTTTTTCTTTTGAACGGTAAACATTTTCCACTATTTTTGCACAGAAAAAAAATCGATTAATCAAAATGAATAAAAAAAATAATAATTCCCATCCTTTTTTGTAACGTCTCAGTAGCATCGCATGCTATAATAACTGCAACGTCCTGGGTCCAAGGACCTCAGTCCCTCCTACACACATTATTATGCAATAAGGGAAAACAAGCCTACAAAAATAAGAAATAAAACTCAATTTTGACTGATTAATCATTACATTCTCACACAGTTGGTAAAACAGTTCAACCACAGCTTTAATGAACTTGGAAATGTATCACATTTTCAAGGCCGCCTCGTCTCTCCCTAACTTGAGTTATACAATGCACTTCTCTCTACCTCTAACACATCGTTCAGAATGTGCTGTACTTTTGTATCGTTTCATTTGATTTACCTGTGCAACATTGTGCTGAAAGAACACAAAGGATGTGAAGCCATACGTCACAGAGTCGTCTATTGTCTCTAATAATGTAAAAGTGTGAACAAACAAACCATCCGCAACAGAACAATGGCACATGTCATATCAGTGCTGTAGTCCTAATAGCAACATGGATCCAGGTTAGTTCCCAGCCCTCGCTGTGCATGTACCTCTAACCCGTACCCCTGCCCCACCCAGCCTGTTTGCTGTTATCTATGTACGCTACAGCCCCCCCCCCCAGCACACCTTCATTACTGCCCCAGATAGTGGCATTGGCAACTTGTCACTTGTATTGATTTCTCTTAAACTGCAATTTACATGGATATTTGTGGGCGTCCTGAGGGCAGGCTGCAGCCTGGCGGACGGCCCCGGCCTCTCCCCTCTCCTCTCCCCTCTCCTCTCCCCTCTCCTCTCTCGGCCCCCCTCGGGCCGGAGGAAATGTTTCCACCCAACAACACAGCCTCAAAGTCACTTTTCAATCTGACATCAGCAATTGAGTTGTTTCTCCAAATGCATTGTTTTCCCTCTTCCCACTGTAACACCTCTTTTTAACAGAAGTAATAAGGATAAAAGATAGAGGAAAAACTGACAGCATTTACAGGAAATATAGAATTAGTTCGGAACAAATCTGCATTTCCCCCCCCCACCTCTCCCAGCCTTAAATGTGTCACCAACACACACCTGACCTCCGCAGTATAGAAGGAGGCCGAGGGAATACAGTAACCTCCAGCTAGGAAAGCCACCAATGCTTTCTCGACTCTGCACTTTCTCACAAAAATGCCAAAATGTCACAAGCTTCAAACTTTGCGGCCATAACACACTGTCAGGAGAGTTTCTGCCTCCACGCTGAAGGTCACCTGACACTTCAAAACAGGATTTTCAAAATGAAAGAAGAAACATTTTGTCTTAAATAAGGATCATAGTAATAAAGCTGCAAGATTGAAAAGAGTTTGACTTCCTCCAAGATGCATTTAGTGTGTGCAATTAGAACATTATGCATTTGAGAGTAATCTCCCTCTGACTTGTCAGTGACTTTGGAACAGAGACTGGGAATAAGAGGGAATTAGCTTTGGATACATAATCCTGAAAAGAAAATCCAAATTTCAGGAGATAAAAAAGGACATAAGGAGAATAAGTTGTCTAACAGAGGACTTTGTGTGAAGTGGATAATCGTTTCACCCTTTTTTGTGTGCCTAAAGGCAGTTGTGAGTTTGCATCAGGGTGGCATATGGATGAGTCCTTCATGCTGCGAAACCTCTACTGAAGTGCCCCTGAGCAAAAATCCCTACCAGACTGACCTCTGATCCCCCTGTGGAGGGCGGAAGAGAACAAAATCCCCCTGCAGTGTGGAGGAAAAAGTGCGAGGAATAAGTCCAAATGTAGGAAACATTTAAAAAAGCAGCGGGTGAATAAGGGGTGTGAGTTGGTGGATGTCGCTGCTGATGTCACACCTCCCAGACAGCCACGATTGGACCCTAATTAGAAAGCTCGGCAGCAAATGGATAGGCGTCCTGCATGATTGAATCCAAAGTGGCTGATGCCCAAATTTCTGCAGAGGCGCGGAAAAACCAGTGTGCGAGGAGCGGAGTGCTGTCAGTGCTGCTGAGAGCTTCGACAAGGAGGGAGGCGAGCTGGAGTTTCCGAGGTGATATAGAAACGGCAAGCTCCCCCCTGGTTCAGAGGGATAAAAGAACAGAGCCCAAAACATAGTCTGCGTAAAAGCCGAGGACGCTGCGTTATCAAACGGAGGGCAGAGACGAGGAGAGTCGAGCCGCCGAGTCCAAGTTACCCTGCGCTTCGCTCCAAAGGCTGCGCTGATGGCATCCGTACTTGGAAACAACAGCCGCGCGTCGGGGGCTCAGAGCGGACAGGTCAAATGCAAGCTGAAGAGGAGAAGGAGGAGGCGATCGAAGAGAAAAGGTACAACTTTTTACCACACTTGTCCTTTCCCCCCCTTTCTTTTCCTCCCCGTGTGAGCAGAGGTCGTGCGCACCTTGGCCGGGCATCGGAGCGCGCGGCAGCCCGGCGACCCTGCGCTGCTGCCGGCTGCTCAACGCTCGGCAGCGGGGTTAGTTGAGAAGCTTGGAATTGTTGAACAATGAACATCAAGACAGGATTTCTGTTCACATTTGCCCTCGGCTAATGACGCATTGTTTTTCACCGTTCAAAGTTTTGTTGCTGCTGCGTTTACGGTCCTTAAAAACGCCTCCATTGTGTCGAACACCGACAATGACAAAAACGAAACGTCTTAAATACAAGTTTAGTGTGGTTATTAATAAACTCGGCTTGTTTTTACTATGTATATCCGCATCGGCGATGCACCCTTAAATGACAGACCTTGTCACCAAGCCCCGTTGAACTTTATAAAAACAATAGATTCCTTCCATAATTTTAGTAAAATTACCAAGTCAGTTTCTAGTTTTTATATATTTAAATTGATATACTAAAGCATCGCCAAAAGCAATGTCGTCAAACTGCCTTTTTCTTTTAAAGAAAAGTGAATGTCCCTGTCATAGCCACTGTACCAGAATAACGTCCTGAAATTCAGTAATAATATTTCTCATGTTTTTTTCAACTTCTTTTTCTTTCTGTCGCCTCCATATAAAACTAGTATTGCCTCATTAAATGGAGGAACTTACTGAAAACTATAAAGTCAAGTTTGAGAAACAGTCTGGGCCTTTGGCAGTGAGAAAGAGAGAAGAAAATATCATTAGTTGCCAGGTTATTATTTAATTTCAAATGTTTTATTAGTGTGTATTTTTGCATTTAATTCCCTCAATCTGCTGAATGGAGTAGATTAGTTCCTTATGAATACATTTGTATTGAGTACATAAAACTCATAGACCAGAAAGACTGTATAATAATTAATTGTCTTTGGAAGCTTAATAAAAAATGGTGATCCTCGGTGACTGAGACACAAAAGCAATGCAAAATGTTCCCTTTGGCCGGACCGGAATAAATGCTGACCGAGGCTCATGGTAAACAAATCCTGTGTGGTTTTATGCGCTGCAACCTGCAGGAAGGTATACACTTTCTCTGCATATGACATTTATGCTTTTACTAAAGAAACCAATAATTTAAACCATTTTGACTAATCACACATTTCCACCTCAATTTGAGATTTTTGTCTATTTAAAAAAAAATATCACAATTTACTACAAAGTGTTCACTTTAAAAACATATATGTGATTGCTGAGTAATTTAAAAACATTTTTGTGTAGTGCCTCACTTTGAGAAATGACATTTATAAAGATTAAGAAAGCAGTATTGAGATATGTCAGTGAAAACTTCCATGCTTAAAAGCTTACCAAGGTTCTCCCTCTCTTTTTTTCTTGATTATTTCCTGAGGTATTTTGGCTGTTCAACAGGGAATTACCCAAACCAAAGCATCAAACGCTTATTTTCTCTGGCACCGGCCACAAACACTCATTGGCACTCTGAAATATGTTTTTTTTTCCTTCTCACTTTTACATTTGTTTGCCACCTCCATAAGAAAACAGAATATCTAAATAAAACAGCAATGACACATATAGTTTAATTTATTTATATGTCTAAGAGATGCGAACACAATGTGCCTGTTTCTGCTTGAAGATACTGACGTGCCACCCCATTGCATTGTGGAATATGGATGAAGGAACGCTCGGAGCGTGTTGACGTATCCGACTGCAATTGAATGCATAACGAGCTTTCATAAACACTTTGCACTTGTCATCAAACTACAAACAGACAACTGCACCTCATTTCCATAACCTCTTGATTTTTAATAGCCCAAGTAATTGAGACAAGGGAGACAATACATAAAATATAGTGCTGAGGCAAATGTATTTACATAATGGAAATGACAGAATTGGTTCCACAACATTAAACATTGCATATGAGTATTACACAAACGCGCGCACATTAGCTGACGGGTCTGTTGCAGCGTGTTTCCGAACGGCTAATTTATCAATGCTGCTGATTCACTCTGATAACACGGGACATTAGGGGCCAGTTCAGGGGGCCGCTCGTAAATGAACTGTGTCTTTGGGAAGTGCAGATGGCCGCTGACTCCTCCAAAGCTGCAAGAGGTGGACTCACTGTGCTCCAGCAGCTGGAACAGTCACTCACATCTATCCTTGCTGTGTGACTTGTGTTTTTTCTTTGAGGTTTTAAGCCCTCAGAAATACAATTTGTTCAATATCTCCCCACGATTTGAAAGATTTGTTCCCTTACCTCAAAACTTGACCACAAATTACGCAAAGCCGGATTGAGCGCTTTTACTTTTTTTGTTATATCATTATTATCCTTCATCTCAAATGCCAACTGATCATCTTGAGATTCCACACATAATTATTTGTATAGACTTTAAGGCAAAAAGTCACAGAGGGATTATTGCATGGCATTTGGGGCTTAATCCGCTGAAAAGGCTGCAGATTATTTGTAGATGAACTCACTAAAACCTGTGTGTGTATTCAAAAGGTTGTAAGCAGATTCCTACCCGCAACTTTGATTAATTCCCCCCCCCCCTCTCCAACACCTCTTTGCAGTTGTTTTCAGCTGAAGAGTGCAAAAACAAATAATTACAGAATGAGGATTACAGAGCAGGGATTTATTTGCTCCTAATTCTGGGTGAATGTGTACTTTACTAAATTCATCAGCTGTGTTTTAGCTCTTTCTGTTGCTCTCTATTCAACCTCCTTGTATTGTTACAGTGCTCCTGTTAGCTCTGCATTGTGCGGCTGTACACTTCGCTCTGCGTTTGTTTGCCTTCCCTTAAGCACAGTGTTTGACCAGTGTCACCACTCCTAGAAGCAGTCATGGACATGCTGTGTGTCTGCTTGTTAATTAACCACCGTCTCGTGATTTACGGTCATATCCCTTAAGGATGTCAGTACCACAAATTGAAATCCTTTTGGAGATGTTTGACAGTCTTGTGCAGGAACATCTGGGGGAATGTAGCACATCTCCCCACCTGTCAATCACCAGCACACCTTTTTCCCCCCTCTGCTACCTTAAACTGTGGCATATGTCTGACATATGCCTCGTCTTTTATCCACAATGTGTGCTTTTTTATGAACAAAAATAAGCAGAGCGGAGATTTATAGACCAACATTATTTTTTTACAACCACACTTATCACCCTGTGCTCTCGACTACAGTACAGTATATCAGCGTATCATCAGGAGTGCCGGGGGGGATATGTGGAAAACACCGAGTGCCACATAATTTATGTAGCAATTACTGTTTACGCTCTGGCGTCTGGCGAGGTGGCAGCGGAGGGGTCGAGTGTGGACTGTCGGGGGGGTGATGAAAGTTGAGGCTGAGGCGGGCGGTGGTTCGCAGCGGGCCATGACAGAAGACGGGGGTCATCGCCTTCCCCCCCCGTTTTAGAGAGGCGAGGGGCCACCGGCGGAGACGTGAGCGCGACGCCCCTCGATGCTCTCCGAGGGCTGCTCACTGTTTGACTGTAACACATTAGAGTTAGAGGAAGCTGCAGATATTCACCAGCCCCCGCTTCCCTCTTAAGGCTGATGACGCTAATACCAGCTGTGTCGAGGTGAGGGCAAAGGTCAGGAAGAAGAGCCGAGGCCGAGCAATTCAGAACCTCCATTAGGATTTTACTGTTTTTAACAATCCAAGCTCTGTGTTGGTTTAATAAGCCAGGTATGTGACTGCATCCAAATATATTTTAATACAAGCAGCTGCTTGTGACAAAAAACGATTATTGTTGCTGTTGGATGAAAACTTAGTTCTTTTTTTCTTTTTGTCTGTTTGATGCATTTCAAACTGCCTTTAGAGTTCTGTAGTAGTAGTAGTAGTAGTAGTAGTAGTAGTAGTATTTAAATCACAGTTGTCTTAGCAGCATTTAAAAACGAACGTAATGCACAAAATATCTAACCTGCTTTCTGTTAGGTAACATTGTATCTGTCATAGGCTGATCGCCCAAGACAAATGTGTTGTTTTTTCACCAGTCATTTGTTGTCCTGCAGCATTCTTTGTCGATTTAAAACCTCTTTCAGATTACAAATCCTCCTAAAACTGGCATTCAACCTTGTGAGATACATTTTCGTTTTCGCAGTCTGTAATGGTAATAAGGTCGCTTTTAATGTACTTTTTCTATGAGGTGTTAATAATGTTTAATTTTGGCAAGTTAAAGTAAAATTGCAGTTACAAAGAAAATAAAATCGCAAAATGGGTCTCTTTTATATACAGTACCATTTTGACACGGTGTGTGCTGGAGCTTGAATAATGGCATCAATAAAAAGCTGAATATGAGTAATAAAAGAGGGTAAAAATAGCCTGCTCCGTGCAATATAATACTGCACTGAATTCTCATTGAAAAATTGTTACACTCAATCTACAATGATATAAACATTCTGGTGTTCATTGTGCTGCCATGTGGAAGGACTGGTATATGTCTTGACTTATTCATCTTTTATATTATTTTTAACCTAACCTGGTTAGTTACGTCAATATATTAAACATTTTCTGTATTTGGTGAAAACCCAATGCAACAGCACATGTAAACCTGGACACAAACACTGTAATGCTAGAGTATATTCTTCTCAGTGGCCTATATTCACATTCATAATCCATTCCTTAATAAGATCCTGGTGCAGCAACACACAGGCAGGTAGAGGACTTGAATAAATGTGCATCTTGCTCACTGCAGGGTTAGTTAGAGTTTGAGGCGGAGGCTGTTCCTGGTATTGGAACACAGTAGCTAGCGGTGCAGGTTTCCATGTTGGGACAGCCCAATGTTACACAGCCTGAGTGTAGTGGGGAGGAGGAAGTGATGCATTTCACAGATGTAAAGTGTAGTATTATTGTGTTTGTGCTGATAACCGCATTAAGAGCTGCGACAAAAAACACCGCTGGCATTTATGAGCTTAATGAAGGTCAGCGCCAATGGCGGCGGCGCCATGCTCCTCTGTGTGCGAAAGCATGGCTGTGTGAATTTACAGGCGCTTCCTGATTAAGGCTAGCGGTGGAGGACTCGGCGCTTTAGGACACGGCGTCCTCTAAATGACTGAACGTTTAGCTGAGGGAGAAAAAAAAGGTTATTACTACTGACTGTGCTCTCTTGAGGACAGCTGATAAAATGACCAAGGAAAAGGAATAGCACAACTTTAGCACATTAGCATAATTAGTAATTATCTCGTAATAGTCCCTCTTGGCGTTTTTTTGGAGCTCGGCTGTGAGAAATTGTACTTAAAGTTCAGGGCTCAGAAAACAAATTCCACGCCATAATGTCTTAATAATGCACTGCTGCTAAGAGTCATGTTGTAGAGAAAATGAATCACAAGTATCAAAAGCACAGATGCAGATTTAAAAAAGAAAATCAGAAGGTGACACTTAAGTTAATTAGTCTTTTGTTTGATGACTCCCACAGTTGTCACAAATAACTTGTTGCACTTGTTGCTATGACAACAACATATACTTTTTAATTGCGTTGGTCGCGTGTTGCACTCCGTCAATCAATCAAACAGCTTTCAAAACATCTAGAGGAGACCTTTGAGAACTGGTACACTGCAATACAGTTGAACGGCGTTAATGTATGTGAGTGCAAAGAGAAGAATGCTCTGTGGTGAGCTCATTTGTTTGTATGCATGTGTGTGTTAGCGCATATTTGTCTGGGTTTTCCCGGTGTGCAGTGTGAGCTTCAGTGCTGCTGTTCGTAGGGATCTGTCAGTCTTCATAAACAGAGATGTGGCACAGCGAGTCAGCAGCATTATCGCTTCCTGTCAGTGTTTGTGTGTCTGCAGTCCACCAGACAGCACAACATGAAAGAGTGGACGGTGTAAAAGAGACTGGAGCTGCCTCGTAGCGACTCAAGAGATTTAAGGTGGCGTTGGATGTGAGGAACAAAGACTAGTCAAAACACATTCTTTCAATGCTGTTTGAATCACAGCTCCAATAATATATGACTTTTATTCCACATGTCGTGCAAGATGTTAAGGGAAGGCATCACAACAGTTTTACGCGGAACTATCTTTTACGTTTTTGGATCATTTCATTCCTTTTACACATACATTTTCATACCTTTTCTGTGTTTTTAACAATTTACCGCCCTTGCTTTGTAGCATATTTTAAAACAGGAATACAACTTAGTTATGTTCATGTAGAGATCATTCTGAACATCATTTTCTTGATTAGTCCATGTTTTGGTATAAAAAATGTCAGATAGACAATAATGTTTGACAAATGTAAAAAAAAGGAGCACATTTTCACATTTAAAAAAAACTACATTGATCAACATTATGTCTTATTTTATTGAAAAGTGACACAAAATATGATTTGAAAAATATTTGCTAATTAATTTTCTGTCAGCAGAATAATTTATCAACCAACCAATGACTTCTGCTCCACTTTGAATTCATGCATGCCCGAGTTGTCAGCAGTTTAATCAAAAAGTGATTTTCCCTTCCAAGGCTATAAAGATACATACCAAGAAAAACAAGAAACTATTTGAGGAAAAACACAATTTAGAGTTGCTACGCCATTTATATACTATGGAAAATGTAAGTAAATATTTAAATTTTTAACATACCAACCCTGTTTAAAATCATATTAGGTTTCCTTCATAAAGACCTGATGATAGATATTGTTGTATATGCATATTCAATGCTGTTTTATCTCTGTTTGAATTAAATCTTATTACCGGAACACTTACTGTAGATAATAATGAACCGTTTTTTTAGTAGTCCCTGCTGTCTTCTTAGGCCGTAAGTCCCAACAACCTCCCAAAAAATCTCCTCATGACTGCTTAAAAAACAGACACAATGGTCCAGTTTTAATCTACATGTTTCACTAAAATCACAAGTGTAGCTGTTGATTTAAGGCAGCTGATTTTATTTAATCAGTTCACTATTTTAGCATGCCACCCGTACAAGCTCTCACATCCAGTCTGAAGTGTTGCCAACAGCGTGGAAGCACCCCCCACATCATGGTGGCAAAACATTTCTCCAGTTTATGATCCTAATTAGCTCTAACTGTGCCATCGTCCCTGAGTCATCATGCCTGGAGAGAGGCCAGATCATTTGACGGTCCACAGTTTCACACTTTCTTTTCATTCCTCTCCTCTCTCTCTTCCTCTCTTTTCCTCATTTTCTTCCCGTCTCTCATTTCAGCAACACACACTCTGTTATTGTCCTGCGGCTCTCTCGTGTGTATTCACAGCACGGTAGCTGCTACTGTGAAAAGGGACATATTTCATAAGCAGAAAATGGCTAAAGTAGGTGTAAGAATATAAGCACCAAAAATGCTTCTTTTTTTGCTGTTTCTCACACTCAGCCCAAAATATGGCCAGTCAGCCATAAAATGTGTTTGGATGCTATTTGAGTGCATTTGACAATTAAGTCACACACACTTGAATGGCCTTTGACAGCATCTGATCCACTGGCAGACTCTGCGCTGTTGACTGGTGGACTTAAAACCTCTACACCGCAGTCATGCTTCAGCCACATGACAGCACAACTACCCCGTCTGCTGTGCTGACATAGCAAAGTTAACACCGATACCCCGCCTCATACGGAATAATGAAATTGGATGAAGCAGCTTAACCGCGCGCCGTCCCTCCTCTCACCATCAGACTGGGTGCCTATTTGAGATAACGTTAATGAAGGGGACTTTAGCCAAGAATAGACACGTCTTATTGCCGGAGGGGGGGCAGGCGAGGAGGAGGGGTGGGGCGCTAACAGCATTTATTTCCATTAATAAGACGGAGTGTTTTACAAGAGGGCCTCTCCTGAGGGCTCTCTCCGGAGGTCGGAGAGAATCCTACACCTTAACAACCCCAGAACAAGTTCATTTCACCAAGTGAGCGCGCTGAGACTCACTGCAGCATGTCATCTCTCAGAGAAACTTGTCTTCACCTTGACGTGACCCCACACTACTCTGGCCGAGTTGGACACTCAATCACCCTAATCACTGCTGTCCATACTTTATATATCTTTTTAAGGTCATTAATATGAATCTGAGAAGCGGGTACCTTTGCCATATCAGCACTAGAGTATGTTTTTTCTTGGTGGACCACATGAGCAAAAGCGTGGCGGTATGAGTTAGCGTCTAAGCCCCACTTTGTTTGTGTTGCTACACACGTCGTTGAACAGCTTTTTTTATAATTCTTAGTAATTTAAAGAAAAATGATTGGTCCTTGATTTCAGACAGGTAAGAGAGAAAAGCAGGCTTCTCGAATTAGGCGGGGATTTCAAGCCAAGATGTCACTGTTGTAGGCAGATCTTTTCAACTGTAGTTAGTTAGCATGTTGTTAGTTGAATGAGAACATCTTCTTTTTAATGTTTCAAGCTGACGTGTGTTTAAAAGACATCACTATAAACTGATATGGTGTCGCCCAGGACAGGCTATGGGAGAAATGATGTTACACTTTCGTTATACGTAAATAAGTTTGTTAACCAGGCATGCTAGTTTACAGCTTGCGTTAGAGAATATAAACACTGTTTTATCAATTTCTTACAGCTCTTGTCTTTTTGTTTGTTGACCAGCTGAAAATAAAGACCACGTTCATCAAACTCTAGAGACTCCCTCTTAATACAGATCGTTACACACTTGTCCGACATGTTGAGAAACCACCTCTTGACAAGCCAGGCAATGTTGCTAAGTTATGATGGACCAATCACTGCTTGGAGGAGGGATTAGAAAACAGTGTCTTTTATCTATTTGGTAATAACGTCATGATCATTCCAGCATTATATGATAAGTGGAAAGCATTATGGGGAGCAATGCATTATCTCTGTGCAGTGAAGAGGCCCATGTCATGAGCTCCATTACTATACCTGTCTACATAATGCTTTCTAGCACTGTGATATTTTCACCTATCTCTGTATGAGGGCTCAAGAGAAATGTCCTTCTTCCTCTTTAGTATGTAAATATACCCAACGGCAGTTGACAAAAACGTAAACGCGCATCCCATCCAAAGTATATTGGATCCTTGTGGCTGGTGGAATTGCCTAATAACAGATCAGTGCATTGATAATGATGAGCGCACATTTGAGTGTCCTGGCCACTTCATTATTCCGCTCACATGCAAGCATTAAATAACAGTTTTCCCCCTCTTCGCCCTACAGTAAATCCTCTCTCATCCATCGATTCCAGCATCCTTTACGGGCTCCTTCTAGGAGACACCGACAGGCTTATCTTGCAAATCCTTTAAAAGGTATTTAAAAAAAACCTAGCCTGGGTTCTGAATATTACCACAGAATCGGCTGGTGATGGGCGAGCTGGAGTTTATACACCTCTGGGCCGATCCCTGCGATATCTAAAGACCTGTTTTCCAAGTTTTTTAACAGTCACACAGCGTTGTGTTTATTTTTCCCCCTTGCCGCCCTGGTTTTGATTTGTACAGCTTGAAGTGGTGGAGCATAATAGATGTGTTTGCATTTGCCGAAAAACTGAGAGTTCCAATCACTCATCCATTGACTTTGATAGCTCAGAGCCTATTTGGCCTTGCCCAGATAAGGCCTGAGCATACATCGAGTCCGATTCAGTTGAATTGTTTGTACACACATGGCGCTTTGGCATTGGTCTGCTTGGATTGGCTTTGGCATGATGGAGAATGTTATCCCCAACCCCCCTCCCCCTCCTCCCTGACAATCGCACAGTGGTGCTTTGGGGCTGGAGCTGTCGGTAAAGGGTGAAGGGTGTGCAGGACCGGAGGCTACGAATGTTGCCTTGCGTAAAGGACAAAGAGGGACGATGCCTTTGGGTTGAAATAGTCCCTGAAATTCTGACACAGATGAACCTACATAACTATCATTCCCAATTTAGATCCAAAGTACATTGTGTAATTCCCCATAAGATTCATGCCTCTGGTAGAAACATCACCATTTCAGTGTTGCAATCTGACTTTTTATTTATGGTTCACTAAATATGATGTGAATTGAGATGTTTAAGAAGAATCAAGTTGGGTTGAATTAGTTGGGCAAATTTGTTTGGATGGCAGTTAAAGTTTGTCATATCAACTTTAAAGGTGATAATATGTCAGTGTTGTGTTCACAACTTCTCTCTACTGCCCCCAAGTGGCCCAAATAATCTGTTATTACAAGTTTAACAGTTAGACCCCTTATATTTAGACTAAGTTTAGGATTTTTATTTTTAGATGTGGGTCAAAGAGGGATCATGTTTTATTATTTGACTCAATTTGGTATGTGGTTAAATTACTGTATACTATATATCAAATTTGAAGCTTGTGTGTGTCTGAGACTAAACGGATAAATTTGCTGAGATTTTGTAATAAAGGCTTGGAATGGACACGAGGTGAAGCTAATTTCAAGCAATGTTGGTATCATGAGCTTGGAACATGTTTTTTATAAATTTTATAATAACTTTTTAATACAGTAAAGACTTGCTTACATTACAGATGATGACTGAATTAGTTTGTACCAAGAAATAGTGCTTTGTATTTGAACTGCTGCACATATACTGTGTGTGCAACAGTAGTAAGTTAAACGTATCGTTAAATTCAAATTAGGATTAATGCCTTTCAAAAGACATGTAATTTCCTAAATTTCTAGACACAATCATAGAAATCAAATTTAATATGTTGTACTGTACGCACAGCAGGGTGCCCCCCCGCTAAAACAGCAGCCAAACTCTGAGCTAAATCCACTCTAGTGCTGCAGTAAACTCAGTGTGGCCCGGCAGTTTGCAGCGGAAAGGGAGAGTGGCAACTAGGCTTAATGATAATAGCCCTGACGATAGCAATGATAATCCTCCTGCTATTCCTGCTGACTGCAGAGAGCCCACGCTTTGTTCTCCGCTCCCCCTATTAGTGTGATGGAGCTTCATTTTAATTTGAATGGACCATCAGCTGGATAAGGAGAAAAGCGCTCGTCCGCGTACAAGTGTGAAAGAGAAATTGAGCATGGAGAGTAAAATGTGCACATCAATGGGTGCAGACACATGCATGTATGTACACACATACACACACTGTCTCTCAAACAAAGACACAACAATGGAAAAGTGCCCACAGGTGAATTTGGTGACCTGTCTGGGGTGCAGCTATTATCTTCTTGGCACCTGTTCCAGGGGAGGTTCTCCTAACATTCAGCCACAGCTCAGGCTTTCAGATGGCAGACCAGGGGGTTTAAAATGACGAGGGGGTTTCAAAAGACACAGGGACTGGGATCGTTGTTGCTCTTTAGGTGCTCGTTGTTTCAGAAGTAGAAGAAACATTAGTATGTCTATTGACAAATTGGACTCATTGTGACATTGGGAATTTCACATTAACAAGGTAATGTTGTGTTTTTTTGAGACTATGTGTGTAGCTAATTTGACCCAACAACAGACTACAGTAGGTAGCTGTTCTAAGGATTTCCAGGACCAGGATTTTGTCTTAGATGTGTTCCAATTTCAAATGTTACCTTGAATGGGTTGTGGTTGTCTGACACTGTGTTTTTTAAAACAGTAAGTTAAGGTCCTACCTGAGTGACCCTGAGTTTGCACTAGTTCCCTGTGGCACACTTAGTTTGCAAAGCCCTAGTCTGGTGTTGAATGGGCAGAGCGTATAAACAAGGCTCTCTGTGTGGGTAGTTTGTCATAGCTGTGACTTCAGGGCTATCTAAATAGCAGCAAGTGGGCGCGTTCATCATCACATTCATCCTGAGCAGGGTGGAGATGGATGCCTGAGCAATCCACCAGGTCATGAGTTATCATCCACCAGAGGCTGCCGGTTCACACAAAGGTCAAAGGGCTATTTGTCTTAAGCCAAGTATGCCTGTCTGTTAAAGCCTTCTGCTGCACACACACACACACACACACACACACACACACACACACACACACACACACACACACACACACACACACACACACACACACACACTGTGACTTTATTTTACATGCTACCATGTTTTATTTTCCAGGTCATATGAAAATAAAACATATTATCTTTCACTATTCCTTTACCAACTATACTTCATGTTTAGAAGTATTTAAGGGCATAATAAGCAAGTTGGCTTTATGATACTCTGTAGAAGGTTTTGTGACTTCACTGCTGAGAGTTCAGTGAGAAGATAATTACCGTTGATGTTGGTACTCTAAATACATACATGACAAAAGCAAGCTTAGCATAGCAAACAAACTGGAGGCATAGGAAAACCGCTAGCCTTGCTCTATTACAAGCTTACATTTTTATTTTTTATTTGCTCAAATAGTCTACTTGAATCAATGTAGTCTAATATATTGTTTGTTTTTGGCATCGATAGCCCAGGACATACATAGCTACAACACGTAACATACTGTAACACTATAAAAGGTTTTACATTTCATCCCAGATGAAACAAATGAATTATGATTAGGAATAAGCTCACACAATTTGTGTGCAGATTCAACAGAGTTATGAGGTTATATTGGGTAAAACAACTAGGTGCTGGATGTTACATTGTTATCATATTAACAATCCTTAATCAACAAATTAAAATATGAACTTTTGTATTTGTAACCCTAAACCATCAACATGCTGTTCAGTCTTTTAATGTGACCGGAACAAGCACATGTTAATCAGCTTATAGATACACAACGTCGATAATTTTAATACGAGTTAAACATCATCCCACACAAACCCCACTCATTCACAGCGGGTATCATTGGTTGGATGAATGATGGTTTATGCACCATTTTCTTTTAACTATCCATAGCACTGTGCGGAGCTGTGATGGTCAATAACTTAACTAAATAAAGAAATAAGCAATATTGTTTCAAAGTGCTATACAATAAAAAGCAAAATGCAATAATGAAAATATGAAGGAGCAAATCATCAACACATAAACAGATTAGTTTAAGCATCACCCACAGACCTCCTGGCTGCGAGTTGTTGTGTAATGAGTCAGAGGGCATGTGGATTGGCTCTTTTGTTCAAACCAGAGAATGCATTATCATTAGTCTGACTACTGTAAAGAGCCAGCCAACCCTGAATGGCGAATACATTCATAGTCTTCCATTTCCACTCATTAGACTCCTTTAATGAAGACTGGTTTGCTCCCAGCAAGATATACCTTTGTAACAAGAGACACTTAACTCAGCCACTAACATCACCTGCGCAGATAAGATACAATGACATGAAACTTGAATGATCCCTGAGGGGATGTTTCACTGTTGCAGCTGCAGCTTGTAATAAAGGATATACTGAAGAAAAAATGTGATTATCATATGAATATAGCCGAGTGGGGATATTAAATGAGCCCAGACTAGCAATTTCAAACACTAAACATGTTAAATAGGAACAGTGAATCCAATTACAAGCGTGGTTAATAATTACATTATCATGGGGAGCAAAATAAAAACCCAGTTACCATAAAACACCAAAGAAATGGATTATGTTTCGGCAACGATGACATTTGGCAAAAACAAAAATGCACGCTACCTTAAACAAGTGAGTTCAGGTACAAACAAATTGGTAATATTTTATGAATAAAAATGATATGATACTAAAAAATAGTAATAGAATACACATTTTACAGTCTCTTATAAAGCAATTATTGTTAACATGCACAGGCAGCAACTGTAAATGTCCTTAAAGCTACTTACAAATATGAGTACATTTGAAACGCAAGTATATATTGTTATACATGCTCAAATAAAGTGTTAAATGAAGGAGCCATAAACGGCTTCAAGCAAGCTGATACAGCCCAGAGTATCTGACCAGATGTATACGGTCATGACTTCGTCTGGATCCATGTATAAATAAGAAATCACTGCGGCAGGATTTTGAAGTTATTGTTTGGTAAAGTGTTTGTGGTAAAAGTTCTCTGACTCTCTCAGACCCTCATCAAAATCTTTCCCAGCTTCCAGGCTCATGTCCTCACACACCTGCTTGTCGTCCACCGGCTTTCTTGCCAAGATGGTTATCTGATCCTTATTGGCCGTGCACTTGGCCAAACTGCAGCGATGCCCATTATCACGCGTTAAGCAGGTGCTCAGACGTATCGCTCCTCGATCACAATGCAGATTTGCGCACGTCGAGCAATCAATTTTTCAGTTTGGTCTCCTGCCTGAGCTACATTAACAGATGTTGATTGATTTTCCTTCCTTTGAAACCGCGAGCCTTGTTTACACTTGACAGCCAGGGCGTTATACCTGAGTGGCTGTTTGAGACGAACGCGCGTTACAATTAGCCCTTTTTTAATTAGACTGACAATTGGCACTATATTTGGTAGGCGGTTACTTTGACAGGTTTTTACTTTTCGTGCCTCTTTGTTAAGCTAATCAACAGATTGCCTCGAGAAAGATGAGGTGTTTCAGTGAGATTGAAGGCCTGTGTCATAATCACACTTACACTCACATGTGTGTGCTTTCTTATAAATTAAAGGATCAAAATTAAAGACTTTTCCTTCATCGTACTGTATGCCTTAATCAAACTAACAACAGCAAAAAACACTTCATTGTCAATCCCCTGGAGCCTCAGACTCCACTTGACGCCATCGCAGGGCCCCCCGGCGCTTCCACAGCCATCTATGTTCACCAGCTGGTTATTATTGCTAAAAATACGCTTATAAAACTGGTGTAGCCTGGCACCATCACACACTAATGACGGGAGTCAAGTGGCGCGCGGCAGATATGCCCTCACATGCGCGCTGTCACAAGCCATTTAATTGAACTTGAGAAAATGGGAGCCGGCGTTGTTTTTGCTCTAAGCCCCCCCCCTCACCACACACACACACACACACACACACACACACACACACACACACACACACACACACACACACACACACACACACACACACACACACACACACACACACACACCCCTTCGCCCCCCTAAAAGTCGTTATGAACTAATATGCTGTCTTTATTGCCATCATCTCAGTGATCATGATAGTTTCCACATAGTGATGTTCTGTTATTATCTCCCCTATTCCCTGTTCAGGCTATATTCACTGTTCTGTGGGGGAAGAAAACACCAGTTTATTAACCTTCATGGAAGGTTACCAACTGTTTAGGTGTAAGCAACTGTCAATCAAACGTGCCTCTTTTGAATCATGGCACTGGCATAAAAGATTCATATAGAACATTGGGATTTGTTGTTCATTTTTATTTCTTCTGCTTTACCTGTCGTTTTCTATTTATGCTGTTTTTGGATACTCAGGCCACAAAGCAAGTGGTGTTTCAAGTATTAGTTGTGATTAGCATAACTAAAAGTTTTAATACTAATTACCGTATCTTGGTATATGATATACCTGGATTATACTTTCTTAGCATCATAATGTAAGCAATGTACATGTTAAAGGGCACACTACTGGCCAAATATGCAATTGGCTAGTAGAATTGCATCACACATCAAAAAACAATGTTTTTCTATTCAGTGGCTGATAGAAGTTGAACAGGGACTAGTCATTTGAACGGTAAAGAAAAAAGGTAAAACAGCAAACCTAAGGTTTTACTACATTTGCGCCTGCTGGACAACACTGCATCCTGCTTTTAGATATATTAACAATGCATTCCCCATGAAATGCCTCGTGTTCCATCTCTTCAGAGGGAAGTCAGAGGTCAGTGCTAGCTACAGAACAACAGCTCCAGACCTGGTTGCAATTCTGTGTCTTGTTCAAGGATGCTTGCCAGCACAGAGGGGAGCTTGGATTTCTCTACTCCCTACCAGACGAGCCAGAAAGCCCACAAATGTCCCATAAAGCCAAGCCATTGTCTCCATAATCCCACCTGCCTTTCAAGTGGTTAGCCATCCATGTATGTGAGCATGTACCCTGCACTACTGCTTGGTACTTGGGTGTGCTGCCTCTGTGTCGAGGGCTCCTGCAAAGAAGCAGAAAAAGAGTCCAGAGAGGGTCTACCGGGAGGCAGTAGGAAAGTGGAGCAGTGTTGGGTCACACATGTCGGTGGCGGGGGGTTGGGACCGGATGATGGATGGAAAAGGAGGAGGATTCCCAGGAAACGGTGTGTGTCCCTGTTCATGTGTAGAAGACAGCGAGACAGAGGAGAGGACAATGAGCACATGGCAGTTTGTGTCAGTCGGGACAGCTGCCAGTGCTGGTGTCCCCCAGCTCAGAGGTCAGCGGCAGGTATCACACCTCAGCAACCTGATGAAAACACAGGAAAACGATCCAGCACAGGTGTAAGTGGGAAAAAATGGAGCGAGTGGATAGAGGGTTGGAGGG
Organism: Notothenia coriiceps; assembly: GCF_000735185.1. NCBI lineage: Eukaryota > Metazoa > Chordata > Actinopteri > Perciformes > Nototheniidae > Notothenia > Notothenia coriiceps. The sequence goes on from NW_011348503.1 coordinate 214,198, forward strand.
AGGATGATTGAGCAGAGGATGAGCAGAGGGGTTAAGCACCGGGGTGACGAGCCTTCCCCGTTTAGGGAGAGACAGTTTGATGGATGAAGAGGAACTGCAGGGAAGGAAAATAGTCGGGCTGATTAAGTGTACAGGAAAAGGCCAAGGGATTGTTTGTGTTTTTGTTTTCCATGTGGCTTGCTTTTTATGTGCTCACCTTTTCATTGTCCGTAACGGAAGCAGTCATAACGGAGAGGAAGAGCGTCTCCAGCCTGTGTACTTCTCAAGGTCCATTGAGTGCAATTACACAGAACAATGGAGACAGCGTGGTGCTAGTTGACTGTGCTAAACACTACTCCTCTTTGACACCAGAGGAGGCAGAGTGGCTGAGCCGGATCAAGATGCGAAGCCTCTACCAGCTCCTTTTGTTCTTCCCCTGTTGTCTCTTCCAAACAAGTTGGCGTTGCAGCCAGGGAAGGAGGAGGATGGCGGGATTATGTTTGGCTGATTTGAGGCCAATTGCTGGTTTCGCCGGTGCGTCGGATGAGAGAGGAGGAGGGGATGTTAAAGAGATGTGTCAGTGATTATTAGAGGGTCGGGAGGGCGATGGGGGGAGAAAACTAAAGCTTCTCCTTGCCAGTACTCAGCTTGAACATGACAGACACAATCTTCCCCACACACGCTCTGTCTGGCTGGCGGTGGGGCTTCAGAGTGGGTGTTCTGGGTCTTTGGCTCTGCCTTAGGTCCCCTAATAAAGTCTGCCGCTGCTCCTGTTGTGACAGTGTGTCAGAATTAACACTCAGTCACAACTGTAACTGCCGAACATGTGGGAAACAAAACACTGAGCTCAGTACTTTTTGCTGGTGGCTTGCTGGGGTTATCTATCGCATTCCAGGGCAATACAGCTTGTGTTTCCAAGGTGTATAGATGCAACCATTTTTTGCTAAATTGTGCACATATTGCAGTTTACGATTAGTAGACTTGGCCAAGACTCATGTCCAACTACAAGCACAAACAAAGTCTTCCCAGCTTCCTTAAAGGCATCCTGCTTACACAAGTCTGCCATTTAATCAAAACCTCAAATAGGTTTACTATTGAAAAGGAAAGATAAGCGGCAAATACTCTTTATAAAAGGACAAATTATCATGCCGTATATTTCTATTTTTTGTACCACCCCACATCTGTGGTTGTGGGTAATTATCAGAGATGTTGCTCAGTCTCATCCTGGCATCATGTAACAAATTATACTTAATCCCTGCTCCAAGGATGTTCTGTGGTGTATGCCAACCTCTAACCTCCCTAGTTAAACTTCCCCCCAGGCATCAATAAGGAATCACTGTCCTTATTATTTGAATTCAAGCTAAATACAGTCATGCCCCCCCCCCCCGTGTACAGACTTGACATTTCCTTGTCGTTCTCCATCTATCTAAGTAAGCTATTGTATCAGTAAACACCTTGCTGTTTATGTGTGCTCCACTTCCTAAAGAGAGGGTATGTCTGCTCTTTGCAACATCACAAAGTGCCGTCTGCAGCATATGCTGTATTTTTAATTCAACAAGGGCGTTTTGGAAGCCTTGTAGCGTGCCATACGATAGCTGCTCGCAGTGGCGTTCCCCTGACGCTGACAGAGAAATCAAACGTAAAATGGAGCACCAGAGCGAGCGAGCAGCGATACATAACAGATGTTCACAGGAATGTTGACTTTTTGTTTGGCCCTTATCTTTGACGCTGCCATCCTCCAGTAAAGTGAGTGACGGGAGGGGGGAGAATAAAGAGAGAGAGGGAGGAGGAGCGGAGTGAACGGAAACGACGAGAAAGAGAAGAGAAAGCGGTGTTGTTGGTGGAACTAAGTGGAAGAAGTGCTGGCAGGCGGGGTGTTCGACGGCAGGAAAGTGGGACAGCCGCACAGCTGTGTTTCTGCGTCGAGGGACCTTCGAGATTGGTGTCACTTTATTTCATTGTCAGGGAGAAGAAAGGGAGGGAAACACAGGAGACGTTATGATGTACAGAGAGTGAGGAGTAGGCTCGGGGTGAGGCAAAAAAGAATTAAAGCAAAACGAAAAAACAGACCCTGGAGCAGCTGCTTCTGTATTACCTGATGGTGTTGAAGAGAGGGAAGGAAAAGAGACCTTGTGTTGACAGTCGTGGTGTCAGAGGCACCTCACTCTTCATGCAGAACATTATCCTGGTTCATTTGCAGGGTGACATGGCAAGTGCACGGTTATTAAGACTAGGAGAGGAGAAAACAACATTTCCCATGATTCAGCTGCTGCTGTTTGTAGTGCTGTGCTGACATCTCTGAGATAGGCTTGACAGTTTTGCTTACCACCTCACAATAAATAGCCCTTTTTGAGTTATATAACATTTGCTGTGATCGGGAAGAATTTACGATCAGCCATTACTTCATCCTTAGAGGGTGATAAATTCCTGTGGGCGAAGTCACTGTGGGGTCAAGTTATTTTCATGTTAGCTATTTCATGTTTATTTTTGTCATCCGTCAAGGTGAAGTGTCTGGGTGATGCTCCTGAAGTCAGATGGTAAGGATTGCAATGGAGAAGGCAACTACTCTGGTCACCGCTTCCACAAAACACACTCCCCTTGCAGCCATTGCAGGAAAATCTCCCCTTTGCTGTCTTCGTCGAATCATGTTCTTCAGTTGGAGAGAAAACACCCGCTACAGATCGACTTCTTATCACTCAAACGGCCACTAAAAGTAGCAGATAGAGGAAGTAAATGCGGAGCCATTGTGTCCGTGATTGCTTGCCGCAGCACTTGTGGGGATAGTCGCTGAGGCTCCAAGAGACTTGCACAGAGTGAGTGATGGCAGGCCAGATTCAAGCCACCAGCCTCTCAGATATACGGGACAGTTGAGGTGAAGAAAGATAAACTAGACCAGAGAGGGAGGGAGAAAGCTCCTACAGATGTCATTATCTTAAATCTCCAGCCTCAATTAGTACAGAAAGATCGCCTGCAAGACGCATTTACAACCAAGCCTAGAAGTGCTTCTTAAAACTCCTTCCGTCACCGAATAAAAAAAAAAGAAAATCAGGCAGGAAAAGCAAAACAACAGATGAATATGGAAAAACAGTCCTGCCCGTCTTTTCCCCCTTCGGTGTCTTGCACACTGCTGGTAAACAGCGCGTGAACAAGCAGGCTGCAATTTTGAACGCAGCTTTATTTTCCACCGTTTATTTGAGCCTAAAATGGGTCCTGATGGAGTCATCAGCCCCCACTCGCCTGCTAATGGTTTAATTATGTCCATCTGGAGGAGGCTGGGAATGGGAAGCTCGCCTTACTCTCCAGTCATTCCTCTGGTAATTTGTCTTCCCCGGCGCACACTGACTGGTGCACCGATGCCTCCGAGAAGCGGCGAAGCATTTGGGAGGTGGATCAACCTAAACGCCCACCCTTCCTTACTACTTCTACTTTTGGGACGCACAATCAGTTGACAGACGCTGCGTTCTTTTTCAGGAAATTATTCCAAAATGAAAGTTGGCACACAAACAAGCTCGTATATGAATGAAGATACAATTGTTTTGATTTAGCCGTCGAGATTTCACTTAAAGCTCAATGGGATTATCCTGTTGTGTCAAGGAATGGATGGTGGGCCTAATCTTTTTCTTGTAAGTTTTATAATTATGCTGTATAATTAAAAACTGCATATCTACAGATGGGGACCATTTGTACCAAGAAAACAAGAACATTTTGTAAATTTCTCCAAACCTTTAGCTATAGGCTAATAGACACTCTGATATGATTGTTAGATAAGAACTCATTAGAATTTGAAGCACGACAGAAGTGATATCATTTCAATTTCTTGAAGCTTTTAAGATAGCTGGGAATAATTTTATTCCAATCAATTTTTTTTTTCGTTTTTTACCACAAAGACTGAAAAACCACAAAAATAGAAAAGCAGAGTACGCTGTTTAAATGCTTTGAAAATGCCCCAATCCCGCTACTATTCTTTCTTATTCTGACTGTGAACTTAATCCCTGACCCTGAACTCATCTCCCTCATGTCTCCGTATGTTTCCGTACGGATCAAGTGCTGTTAGATCACGTTTCATGGCTGATTTGTACATAATGATGCTGTCTCGTCTAAGAAGTTTGTTGAGCTGAACGGCTTTGTTGGTTTGCGGGGCGAACATCATTACTTAGTCTGGGTATTGTTACGAGCAGACTAAGCTGTATTCCCCTGCCAGGAAGATGACATTGAATTACTTGTTGAGGAATTGGGTCAATAATGAGCGTCAGCGGCAACAGTGCGCTTGTGTGCGTTGCAAGTCTGTCTGGATGTCTATTGGTTCAACTTATAACATTTGCACGACAATGTGTCTATCCTTGCATGCAGATTTTATAAAGGAAAGTCACTGTTGCTGTTGTACAATGTTGTGATGGTTTAGTTTTGTCTGTCTTCATCTGGTTTATATGATCTCGGCTGCAGATTCTGGGTCAGAGCGTCTTGTTCGGATGGTTCATTTTAACCACCAGGTATTATTGCTGCCATCATTTCAGCAACACAAGCAGAAACGGCTCATTCCGTTTGCAAGGTGATTTAACATTTGAATAGAGGCCTGTTCTGCACAGATGACCTAGTTACCTTTTTACTCCTGAGAGCACACGCTTTTCAATCTGAAGGTCGCAATGACACATGGACATAATATGCTGTAAGGGCATAAAAGTGAAATGCTATAGTTATGGGCGCATGTGTTTTATCAGGCCCTTTGAATAAAAGGAAAGTAAATGCTTTTTCTTTGCTGTCCTTATCTGTTGTTCTCAGTGAAAAGCTCAGATCTTCTGTTCTGTTCGTTGACTCCATGGAGGTCACCGGTGCCAAAGCCCACAGCCGTTACCGCGTCTACTCGTCTGTGTGCATAAATGTGGAGGATTTATCGTTAGCAGATAGGTTTTCTCTAATAGACGAGAGCAAGGACATTGTTCCAGCTCGTCAGCTGTTCTCACTTACACTGGCACCTCAAAGAGACTTCTGTCTGACATCGCCGGCGATCAAAGGAGGAAAAACGCTGTCAACCTGCAGTCTGAGCCTTTGAAAGTTCAACTGACTTCCTTCCTCTCCCTCACAGAGCAACATGACTTTGATTTCTGGTAAAGGGGGGCAATGCCTAGAAGAAAAAAAAGTCCAACTAATTTAATAACGTTGTCAAACAGATTAATAGGGTGTCAAAATGTCTGCCTCAGCTGTTGGCCCATTCTGCCTATCCTTCCTCTCAGCCACACTCCCCCTTCGCTATCAGGTCCTTTCATTCCCATTCTCTACCTGTCCACCAGACGACCCCTACACCTGTCCCAATGACCTTACTCGCACTTCCAGGCACTTCCTCCTGCCCTGTAATAACCACTTCCTCGTTCCTTTCCCATGACTTGACCTTCCTCACCTGTCTGTTCCCTATTTCCTATTTTTTTTATATCTCGCCAAATTCTCTAATTTGCTTCAGTCCAGTTTTTAGTCTCTGTTCTAGCTGCTCGCTGGGGTTTGACTCTTTGCCTGTTTCAAAAGCTAAAAATAAGCTATCAGTGAAATAAGTCAAACATGATTTTAATTCTTATTGACTTTCAAGGCTGTAGGTCAAAACTAGTCCACCAAATTGGGGTCTGGTGGTTTCTCTTAGCCTAGCCCCTGGAAGAAGGTTTTTGGGGAGATCAGGCACACACAGGAAGACAGAGGGATGGAAGTAAGGATGGAGGGAGGGAGGGAGGGAGAGGAGGTGGGAGTAGAAGCACTGTAAGATGACAGCCATGGGGAAACGGTATCGGCCTCAATTATGATGAGCAGTGGAGCGCTGCTCGGGAGCAGATGAGTTGAGTGCCGGCCCCGGCGGAAAAGTCAGCGTCTGATAGCTGATAATCCCCGGGATGAACCGGGATGAACCGGGACAAACCGGTCACAGAGGGAGCCGTCCCATAGTCAGGTGTAGTGGCAATGTTGGTAGTGCTGCATAGGGATGCGTGGAAATGCAGCAAATGATTGTATAAGGCAAAGTTTTTTGTGTAATGAAGGTCCAAGGAAGCACATTACACTTGGATATTGCTGTTGAGCTAAGTATTACATATGAAATCAGCCTGTACAGTGTCAACCAACACCCACCTAGCTGAAAAATAGCCCCTACACTCTGTATTTTGTAGAATACTATAATGTTTATTTAACAGAAAATGGAAACATCAGTTTTCAACTATATGTCTTAACAGTCAGGTTATTTGAAGTTAACAGAACTTAAAGGTGCCCTATGGAGTTCAAACTCAGGGATACTGCCGATACTGACTTCCCTCATTTTCAAATCTGTAAACATCATTGCCTGAAACTCAGTGTGAACATGTTTTTATTATCTGTAGTGACAGCATTTTCTGACATTGAATCGCTGTATTGAAAATGAATGTGTAATGGGATGGATGAAATCTGACCGGTTTACGAGGTTTTAATCTGTGCCAATACCAATCTGGTGTATGGGATTGAAACATCCCATTTTAAAAGTGGTTGGTTTGTTGTTAATGTTGACACTGAAAGCAATCACTTAACAACCTGACCTGAACTGTCCTCGTCTGGATCCTATGGTTCAAGTTAAACTATTTGTGAAGCCTCAATATACTGTATATAAAGAAGTCATCGCATTATTTCTATGAAATGCAGGACTGTAGGTTACTAGAGGGTTTGCGCGCATGTCAACAACAGTATATAAACTGAATACATTTTTGAGGAAGTCATGGCAGGGCTAAGCAAAACATCAAGTTATTTTTGCTTTTGTTGTCGTCAATAGCACTGCCTTTGTACAGTGTTGCCACCTTCTTTCTGTGGAAATGAAGGATATTCAGGTGATAGCTATCAATCCGTCACCCAGGGAAGAGAGGAGGCTTGCTTGTTGAGGCATGTTCGTGTCGATGAGCAGGAGACACTCATGATTGACTAACAAACTACTCCATGTTTCCACTAGTGGAAAACCGGCCCCTATGACCTTTGAGTGGAACATGGGTCCCAGTATTATTGCACCAGATAGACTAACTCAGAGGTGAGGTCTACAAATGCGATGTATGAAGGAAGCAACACGCTTTAGTCAGAATACAATCTATGTCACACCGCCTGCAGCAACAAAATAAAAAGGTTTGTTCATTGATGTTTTTTTTCTCCAGTCATGAATCACAAAGCTGTACTTCAGAAAAAAGTCAAGTACCAAACATCAACAGGAAAATGTCGTTTGGGAGAGGTACTTGTGATAAAAAACGTTTTAACACCTCTTCAAACAGTTATGCCCAGGATGAAGAGAAAAAAGACTTGTTTTTAGTTGCTCAGTGAAGTCCAAAAATATGCGAAATTTGGAGGCGATAAAGGTCTTTTTATATTCATATGTCTGCCTTTATGTTGATTTATCCTCTTTTTAAATGGTCTTAAACCTAAATCACGGACTGATTGAAAATTACGAGTGGGTGATGGAGGGTGAAGTGGTTATATCATTTGTCTTAATTCTAAAAGTTTGATAAGTACCTCAACATTGCTTTTGTTCAACTTAATGTTCAATTTGAACTGTGTAAACATGTTTGTTCCATTAAAAGTGAAAAGTAGAAGCCTGGAGAGGGTCTTAGCGTTTAGCCTATCCCTGCCCTAATAATTAGCTAGTGTAAGACAAGGAAGCAAGATGTGGACTATTCAGTTCTCTTCATCAGCTTCTGTAGCTCCCGTACAATATTTACTCATTTGTGTTCATATTACACCCCCTCTGCTCTCTCAGCATTAGCAGAAGCAACAATCTATTACAACTAAATGACAATGGTATCTGAACTCTACTTAATATACAAGATCCAGCTGTGATTAGAGGACATGGAGCATCAAAAACCTGCTGCACAACAAACTAAATCTCTTTGTATCAGTTACCTGGCACACTTAAAAGGCCCAGTGATACAGAAGAGTCCAATGCAAACACTAGGTTCCTGGGGACTTCCTCTATGCGTGTCTGTGTGTGTATTACCATCATAGAGAGCCGGTGCGCCTCATCAGAACACAGATGCGCCCTGATTAAGGGCGAGCGCAGCAATGACAGAACTGCATTAGTGTGATGTATGTGTTGTTAGCCAGCAAGCAGCTAATTCCAAATTTAACACCTGATTCGCACAATGCAGTCACACCTGAGTGCAAGCCAAGATTTACTACCCTTGTCAGACCACTGATGGCTTTTATAAGTAATTTTTCGGAGTCCCCGATTCATTCTCTTGCTGCGTCGTTGATAATGAATTATGATTCTGGGTCAGGTTTCAGCTTAAAAGCAAAAGTATAGTCATTTGGAAACTGGGTTGGTGTCAGATAGTCAATTTGCTGGAGGGAAAGCCCACCACTCCTCCCTTCCTGCGAGGTTTCTTGAAAGGCAGACTCTATGGTTTTAGAAGAGAAATTCATCTACAGATGCAGAATGAATTTGGCCTGATTATGCACCAACTTGTCTACATGGTGCAGTCTTTACCAAACCCAGAATGGCAGAAATCAGCTACTCCTCATACAGTTAACTTGCATTCACATTGATAGAACACCTGATAATATGCTAATAGAAATCACAGTGACTTCCCTGTTTAATACTCATTTCTAGTCATCCATAATGACAGTATGAGCGGCCCTGATGATGGAAAACAACTGTGCTACTCATGTCAGACACCACAGGCTTTTGTCTGCCGACAGGTTGTGTGATTTTGAACAGGTGTATGTGTGCTGCCTTGTCCCATCTGGCCCTGGTGTATTTCCCATCCTGCTATTTGTCCCGTTTTATACCTCTTGCGGTGAAACGGGCATGTGCTGCTGCGTTTGTGTGTATGTCACTGTGTTGGTTGTGTCTAGTGGTGTTGTTTCGGGTCAAGCTGGTACTGTATAATCATGGTTGTGTCAGCAGCCCACCCGCTCATCACTGCACAAGGATACCAGCAACTGACATTGACCCTCGTGCCCTCCCTCCTTCTCAACTCACACATACGCGCTCACAGCTTTATTATACCCTTATGTGTGCCAAAGTGTGTGTTCTTTAATGGACCAGAGGTTGTTGGAATTAAAGCAGTGGCCCTATGTGGCTCTCAGATGAGCAAAGGTCACTTGGTTCAAGATCGTAGTGACACATGCTGCCTAGCTTCAATGAGCTTATACAAGACGATGTTTGCTGAACTCCACACGTTGGTTTTTGGCTTCAACTATGAGACTTCAATTCTGTTTGTTAGTGTCCCCACCATAGCCATTTTAGTTACTTTAAAGGAGCTTATTTGTAGATTGAAGATTCTTTATAGGGGTACCTGAAATACCTAACCCACGTGAAATAGGTAGAAATTCAAATTGTTGTCAACATATTGGTGCTAGTAGAACATTCCAGTTACAAATTATGCTCATTAGTACATTTATTGGCACAGAAATCAGTAAGCTACAGAGTGCAATAGGTTGTAATGGGCAAGCCATTGAACAGGAAATGCTTGAAATAAATGAAATGTTAACAAGCTTCCAGAGAAGTGAAAAATAATTTGCTGAATATAATGGATAAACGGTTCAAATACTTTGCTAAAAGTTACAGATTGTAGAAATTGTCGGTTTTAAAAATATTGGATAACTGGTATCTTAAAATAACAGATATGGTAGAAATAGTCATATAGCCACAAAAATGTGTTTCATTAACAGTTGAAATTGATAGCTAAAGAATTGCTGTATATCTATACAAGTAAGTCCCAGGCCTGTGGGGTCTACGAAGGGGTAGTGGAAAGGGACGTTGGGTACCGTGACCAAAACATTTTTGGAAACCACAGATGTACTTGTCTTGTCTATCCTACAGCCACTGCTGCATATGCATCTGAGCTAATGGGAGATGTTTGTTTGCTACCGTCTATCTGTGCTTGTTGGGGGCTGTGTATTTGTCTGTGTGTGTGGGTGGGTTGGTTCCAATCGAGGCTGGTCTGATTGAGTGCGCAGCTGCATGTCACTTACTTACCCCGTGCACGCGCGCACACACACACACACACACACACACACACACACACACACACACACACACACACACACACACACACACACACACACACACACACACACACACACACACACACACACACACACACACTAGGGCTGCACAATATGGGGAAATAATCTAATTGCGATTTTTCTGACAGATATTGTGATTGCAATTCGATTTGCGATATTTGTTTTTAAGCGACCCAACGGATGTTTATTGTAAAATGCGGCCATATCTCCGGCTAGGAAGGTCGTATCAACGTGCTCCCGTCTCTAGCACCCCCGCAGCCCGAGCTACGAGTGAAAGAACTAAACTTACATGAAACTTCCGTTGGGTTGTTTTAAAGTCAAGCTTCAGTTTAAGATTCACCCTGTAATAGAAACATGTGATGGAGCATTACTAACCTGACTCTGATGGTTTGTTTCACCAAGCCATCTAGGAAAGCTACATTGGAAGCCATTTGGAAAAGTATTTCAAAAATACTTGGCAGGTGATTGGATCAATCTGTCTATCACCTTCTATCCTGGGCCACTTCTGATTGGTCAACAATGGCTGGTACATGTGGAGCACAGCACTTCTGATTGGTGTGGATGACTGATACACAAGAGGACAAAACAATAATTGCATAATTTCAAATTTCGATTTGAAATCGATTAATCGTTCAGCCCTCACACACACACACACACACACACACACACACACACACACACGCACACGCACACGCACACACACACCCCTAGCAGTTATTATACTTCTATCTGTACGTGTTTCTGAGTAAATCCTGCGCTTGTGTGTGCATTTTCTTTGTATGTGGGGGTGTTAAATGTGTGTGTGTGTGTGTGGCTGTGTGAGGATTTGCCTGAGGGCAGCAGTCATGCTCCATTAATTAGCGCGACAACCTGCTGACTTTCAAGTGGCAGTGGCAAAATTAACCCTGCTTCTCTGAAAGACCTCAGAAAAGGCTCTGTTATTCCAGCCTTGATTAACACTCATATTACCGTTGTTGCGTGGACCTCGGTTCGTTTCTACATGGGTATAAACATGTGTGTGTCTCTGGGGACTTCTGTGTGTACCGTCAGATACCGTCTCTCAGCTGCAGATCCGCTGCTGAGCGCTTAAAAACATGAGGAAAATGAAAAAAAAACTAAGAAAATGCAATCATAACAAAGTGGCAGCTAAATTCTATATTTATTCTCTGTTGAGTGGAGGAGGGCTGGGTGATATGAAAAACACTGATTTCTGGTGCATGCAGACAAAAGACACTGTTAAATACTTGCTGCATTAACATCTTGAGGATTTATCTTGAAGTTAAAAATTCTGTCTGTTGATTTCTCTGTGAGGCTATCGCTTGCTAATGCTATTTTCCCTGTCATCCCTATGCTGATGCTAAACAATGTACATTACCGCTACATGCCTTCCTGTGTGTGAGACGTCTCTTCTTGAGCGACAGCATATTAAAAGCTTTAAAACCGGCTACGGTTTGAAGCACAGAAAGAAGTGGCAAGCAAATGTTTTGTCTTCATAGATATTACATTATCCCTTTAAGTGCTCAGACAGGAGGCTGTAAATATGAAACAATACAAAGAGAGAGCGTGTGTGTTTAGTGCTTCCATGAGAGATGCTGGTTGGCCGCTGTCCGCTGTCATCAGTGTGGCTCCTCAGTGATTGCCGCTGACAGTTGAGCTGCCCTGGATGCTGTCACATGTCCTTGTCAGTCCACTCAGAGGAAGGGGACGCACCTCGCTATTGTCAGCTTCTATTACCTCTCCACACGCACCCACACACAATACCCCTTTCCATATAATGCAGAATATATGCTTCAAATACACGCACAAACAGAGAAATCTCAGACTCTGGCACCATCCCTTTGTAGTTCACTTCAATCACCACACACACACACACACACACTCACACTCACACTCACACACACACACACACACACACACACACACACACACACACACACACACACACACACACACACACACACTCACACTCACACACACTTCTCCAGGGGGACCTTGTGACCTTCCCTGTCTGCCCCATCCTGCCCCTGTCCATGTTAGGTGTCAGCTCTCTCTTGCCTTCAGCTTCCTTTCCCTCAGGGCTGGATCAGAACCTGCGTACTGGGCCAACCAGAAATCCTTGCCCACCGCTCCCAGCACCGCCGCCCCCGTCCATTCCCCACCTTCCTCAGAAAGAGGCACCAGTAGCACTCGCGTAAATCATCTTTATTTTTCAAACAGCGAGTAAAAAGAGGCCCCGGAGAGAGAGGATAATGTGCCTGCAACTGTGATTGAAACAACCAGGGGGTGTGCTCGCTTGTCGCCCAAGCTCATTTTAAGATGTTTGGCATCTAGCGTTAGCAGCACAGATCAGGCTCGCCTCTGGTGGAATATAAAACGCCGCCTTGTCTCACACTGACAGCAGCATTGTCGCATCCGCACTCAGGAGAAGTCAATAAGGCTGTCGAGCGTTTCACAGGTACTGTCACTCATCAGATTTGAGCATTGAGTTTTCGTTGCCTTAAATCCAAATCATTTTCTCTTTTTCGGAGTGTCTAAGTTAGAGTTCAGTGTTTTCTCATTCTGAACTGTCACAACCTGTGAGCATGTGTTTATGACGTGTGGATTGAGTGTGTGTGTTATCACAGTGTGTGGATCTACAAAGCCTGGCATCCAATTTCCACACGCTTATACGCAACACACACAGACACACACAGACACACACATAGACACACACAGACACACACAGACACACACACACACACACACACACACACACACAGACACACACA